>NC_092811.1:73227622-73527622 GCF_040954645.1 Diabrotica undecimpunctata | reverse complement strand
CGCAGAATTTTTAAACTAATCTTTGTTGAGGACATTTTTCGGAGTGGAAATCGAATAATAGAGCATAGGTTAAGATGGTTCGGGCATCTTCAAAGTCGAGTTAATCACCTAATACGAATAATTGCTGATCGGTAGATAACTGGGTGAAGTAGGTGAGAAATACCAAAGAAGACATAGATTAATAGAAATTCAGATGTCAAAATACAACTTTAAGATAGAATTAAATATGATTAAGCAAATAGCCGTAAGCAATGGGTACAACGAAGAAACAATTAATAAAATTTTAAAGCAAAAACTACATAAGAAAGACCTGAAATTAGTATTTCCACCACCAGAGAAAAAACTCAGTACCTTCTGCTCGATTACATATACAGGCAGCAAAATATCAACAAAAATGGCCAACCACATAAAAAAGACAGGAATAACATCAGCTTTTAGAGCAAACAACAACTTAGGGCAAATATATTAAAAATAACAAGAGCCAAAATAAAAAAGCACTCAGACAGTGGTGTATAAAAACTTAAATGTGGTGACTGTTCAAAAACTTACATCGGTCAAACTGGTAGAACTTTTAACAAACGTATAGCAGATAAAAGGGCTTTCAATAATAGAAAAACAGATTCTACACACGCACTTCACTTTCTAGATTATAATCATTCTTTTAATGACGAATTTCAAATTCTCCACATCCAAAATAAAGGCCTTAAACTATCTTTATTAGAATCTATGGAAATTAACAAATTAAAAAACACCGACATAATTCTGAAGACATGTAATAGGAAAGCAGACACCGCATAGGGATAAAGGAAAAATGGCAAACCACCTCTGGCAAACAAGGGAATAAACAGTATTTTTTTTCTCTTCTGTCCAGATATTTTCCTAAAATGGTCGAACTGAATAATTCAGAGTGTTAAATTAAAAGGGCATAATACAGTATCTGGATATATATTTATCTAGATAAGAGGTAGTGAGACCAATAAGCGTACTCATTTAAAATTATGTTGAACTGAAACTAACTACATTAAACAAGTAAAAAAAGATCTCTACTTACTTTAGCCACAGCTTTAGTCTGCTTGACACCTTCCATCAAAGGTATTCTGACAGCTTGGTTTCCGTCCAGAGAAATAACACAAGCTTCAGTTTCTTCGGTCGATTCCATCAGAGCCATTACAGCTTCTGCGCCCATTCTGGATCCCTAAAATACTGAACTGAATCAAGTTTGAATGCGAATAAGTCAGAATTTTAAAAACTAATCTAAAAATAATTACTTTCAAATGTTTTCCAGTCATCAAATGCTTACAGTACATCACATTGTAGCGAGATTAAATAAAACGAGCGGTTCGAATTTATATAAATATATTTATTTATAAGTTTACAGTTCGGTACTCTCTTATCAACTAAACTCTACTTCTAACATTGTTACCTATATATACCAAAAGTATTATGTTCGAGAATATTCTGGCGTAGTCCCACCTCTAATTCGCCTACGTGACCGGTTATTCTCTCTCGCACTCGATACACCGCGAAGCTTCTCTAAGAGTATTAGAGATGTAATGCAACCGTTACCTGGGCCATGCCAAAAGCATGTTCGTAACACTGCTCCCCTCTTAAATGTGATCGTCCCGATCAGCAACTCTATAGGTAGGCACAGGATGGCGGAATCTACAGGACTCTCCAGCTCTGCATGAACCCTTTAGAAAGAAATAACAGTCTACTGACTTTGAAGGATACGATCTCATCGGTTTAATGCAACACACAGTAATTCGTACGCCGGTTTCTAGGAAGATCACTTCAAGCATGCTTCTGACAATCTTGCAGTCCAGATTATCTAGTGCATGGCCTATCTTGGGTAATGTCAAATTCTTGATTTTATAATTGCACACAATTTTCTTCAAATTAGTTAGAGCCATATATCCTCGTAGTCCCTGTCTGTATACGACTTCCTGGTCACCATATACAGCAAAGATCGAGAACCATCTTCTAATCTCAGTACTCTTCCAACTTTAGGCTGCTGGTTTTTTAACTCGTCCAAACGACCGAATTTCTTATAAAATACGGATGAGATTCCTTTAGTCATCTCAAGATCTTTGCCAACACAGTGGGCTAGAGAGACGTTATGCGGAACACTAAAAAGATCCTGCTGAACTTCTGTGGTCACGCCGAATCTAGCACTCTTTCTCTCTGCGTAATTTGACATAAATTCATTAAAGCTTGGTCGCCGGTCATCTTTGATCCCATGTTGAAGGGTTCGTGCTTCTTCTGTTTCATTTGAGCCAGCATATGGTGAAAGACGATTTATGTGAACTACTTTTGGTTTACCTTTCGGCAACTTCTTAATTCGGTATATTACGTCATTTATTTTCTTTTTAATTTTATACGGACCTTCCTATTGTCTTTGCAGTTTGGGAGACAAGCCTCGACGACGTTGTGGATTATAAAGCCAAACAACATCACCTACTTCATAGCTTTCACTCTTGCATCGAGAATCATATTGATCTTTCATTGTCACTGGCTATCTGGATGTGTTGTCGGGCAAGTTCATGAATGTTGTTCATTCTTAACTTCAGGCGGTCGACATAATCTTCGCTTGCAACAGGTTCTTCGGAAGGTCTGCAGCCAAACTCTAGGTCGCAGGGTAAACGAACTTCACGACCTAACATCAGGCAGGTTGGAGTCTGGCCTGTAGTTTCATTCACGGCCGAGCGGTAGGCCATTACGAATAAATGAATGTGCTGGTCCCAATCTCTTTGATGTTCTGATACAACTTTGGACAGGTGTTTACCCATTGTTCGGTTCATTCTCTCGACCATTCCATCTGATTGAGGATGCAGGGGTGTCGTTCTGGTCTTATTGACACCAATCAATTTACAAACGTTTTGGAAAAGGGTTGACTCGAAGTTTCGCCCTTGGTCGTAGTGGATTTCCAAAGAAACACCAAATCGGCTAAAGAATTCTGTAACAAGTACCTCTGCCACGGTAGCAGCTTCTTGATTTGGTATCGCATAGGCCTCAGTCCATTTCGTAAAATAATCCATGGCTACCAGGATATATTTATTTCCATCATTTGTCTCTGGAAGTGGACCTGCAATGTCGATTGCTACTCTTTCCATAGGACTACCAACATTGTACTGTCTCATGGGTACCCTCTTTTTACCAACTGGACCATTACTGGTTGCACACAGTTCACATTTCCGGCACCATCTTCTTACATCATCTTTACAGTTCACCCAATAGAACCGTTCTCGAACCTTTTGCAGAGTCTTCGTGATACCAAAGTGTCCACCTGATGGACCGTCATGCAACTGACGCAATACTTCTGACACTTTACTTTTAGGTACAATCAACTGAAGCTTAGTTTCTGTACTATCATCGTTCTCAAAGGTTCTATACAGAAGATCATCTTTCAGCACTAGGCAATTCCATTGGCTCCAGTAACACTTGACTTCTGGACTACATGCACTAATGTCTTGCCAAGAAGGTCTTTCACTTCGACGCATCCAATCTAATACTCTTTTTATACATGGATCATCTGCTTGAGCGTCTTGTAGCTGTTGAGGCTGCCTGATCATTAATGACGGTGGTTCGTCTCACGGCGCAAAGTCGTTCTTCTAATTTAAGACAGTGATTACAATTTGCACTGCATGGCCGTCTCGAAAGGGCATCAGCATTTGAATGAACTCTGCCAGCCCTGTGTTTGATCTCGTAATCATATTCTTGTAATCGTTTTAACCATCTTGCCCTCTGGATTACGGAATTGTAGAAGCCATTTTAGAGCAGTGCAGAGCAGTTTAGATCCGTGCGAAGAAGAAACTTTCTGCCATACAAGTATTTATGGAAATGCTCGCAAGCCTTCACTACGCCTAGAAATTCTCTCCTGGTAACGCAATAGTTTCTTTCTGGTTTCGACAAGACTTTGCTAAAGTAAGCGATGACTTTCTCCTGCCCATCTTGGATTTGGGAAAGAACAGCTCCTATTGCACTGTTGCTTGCATCGGTGTCCAACACAAATTTTCCTGCCTGTCTAGGGTAGCTTAAAATCGGTGCGCTGATCAGAGCCATTTGTAAGTGTTCGAAAGCTCTTTGACACTCTTCGCTCCATGTATATTCTTTGCCTTCTTCTGTCAACTTTGTTAATGGCTTGGGGATGTTGGCAAATCCTTTGACAAAACGTCGGTAATATGTACATAGGCCAAGAAAACTTCTAATTTCGTGTTTATCTCTTGGTACTGGCCACTCCTTAATTGCTACAAGTTTTTCAGGATCAGCTGTTACACCATTACTTGCTACAATATGTCCCAAGTACTTCACTTCTCGCCGAAACAAGTGACATTTCTTCGGACTCAACTTCAAATTCGCTGCCCGCAATCGTTGAAAAACTTCTGACAGATTATTGGCATGTTCATCGAAGGTTCTTCCAACTACAATTACATCGTCCAAATAAACCAGGCATGTTTTCCATGTTAGACCTCTTAAAACTGCTTCCATTAATCTTTCAAATGTGGCTGGGGCATTACATAAACCAAAGGGCATAACTGTGAACTGCCAAAGCCCTGATCCTATCGAGAATGCGGTTTTTTCCCGATCAGCTGGCTCCATGTCTACTTGCCAATATCCACTTTTCAGATCGAGTGTGGAGAACCAACGAGAACCAGAAAGTGTATCCAAGGTATCGTCTATTCTGGGCAAAGGATAACTATCTTTTATAGTTAACGCATTTAGCTGTCGGTAGTAAATACAAAAACGTGTTGAACCATCTTTCTTCTTTACTAGCACTACTGGTGATGTCCATGGACTGTTTGATGGTTCAATTACCCCTTGTTTGTTTATATCTTTGATGATGTCTTCGGCTTCATCTCTAAAGTCCAATACCCGTGGAATAACACTCTTCCTAACTATAGAACAAACTTTGAAAATCAAAGAGGAAAATTACAGTACAAAAGAGGATATCATAATGGATATAACATGTAGAGATGACCAAATTTCGATTAGTAAAATGCGTTAACAAGAGATCACCGTCCATACGAACAGAAAGGATACAAACAATTCAATAATCAAGCATAGGAAACTCAAGGAGAGGATTCAACAGAAACGTAAGGTTTTTAGAATTAGAGGATAGTCAGGGGAAATCAGAAAATCCACAGTTAGAGTTTTGAACAACCAATACCCATATAAGACACAGTCAGAATTAGAGTACTACATCTACAACTTCGACCTAAACCTAACAACATTCTTAGGAATAAAAACAGGAATCTTAGACCAAGTAAATACATTTTTTTATAGATACGGAAGCAGGTATTTCTATACTTAAATGATTACAAGACTTGGGAACAGGTAAGACCTGATACAAAAGCAAGAATAAAAGGAGTAATCCGAGGAGAACTACAAACAATGGGAGAAATCGAAACAACACTAGATGTAAGTGGCAATCGGTTTGCACATACCTTCCGAATGGTAGAAAACAAATTTCCTATTGCAACGGATGGAATACTCAGAAGAGAATTTATCACTAATTATCAATGCATATTGAATTACGAGAATTTAAAAATGCACATTAAGGATGAAAGAAACTATTACATTAGTAATACCAATATTTTGGATAATGTAGATGACAACACAATAATCATACCACTAAGATGTGAAGTCTACAGAGTACTTCAATAAATGTGGAAGGCCGATAGGGTAGTAGAACAAGAAATACTACCTGGAATATTCATAGCGACAGAGATAATATGGAAAACTAACCCGTACATCAAAATTTTAAGCACAATTTATGAAACTGTTACAGTACAGACAGATAGAATCAAAACATTAGATAAGAAATTATTCAACGTATACAGATTAATCAACGACAGTGAAGACAGAAAGAAAGAATTAAGAGAATCACTAAAGCTAGACATCCAGAATGCATACGAGATAAATTAGTATCGTTATGCGAAGACTTTGCAGATACCTGCCTCTGCAGTATAACGCGGCGTCAGTTTCAGCTTACAAGCGAAGCAGTAACATCTCCAGAAGATGCTAACCCCTAGTGTTGGCGAAACGTCGAGAACTAATCTCAGAAGACAACTGCCTAAGCCCGAAGAAACAGTTTAATAAGTTAGACGATGGCCGTGAAAGCCTAACACATTTTATCAAGAACTAAACAGACAAGTACAACAATTAAGAGAACAATGAATTGTCGAGCCATCGACATCAGAATACAACAGCCCGGTTGTATTAGTGACGAAAAAGGCTATACACGAAAATAAAGCATAGAGGTTATGTATATATTTCGGACAACTGAACAAGCAACTAGTCACAGATAAATTCCCGTTACCAAGAATAGTTTCTATATTAGAATAACTTCGGAGAACAAAATGGTTTTTAGTAATCGACTTAATGGCAGGATTCCACCAGATACCATTAGAACAATCAAGAAAAAAGGAGCATTTCAATTCACCAGATTACCTTTTGGATTAAACATACACCCAAATAGCTTTTCAAGAATGATGTTAATAGCATTCTCAGGTCTAACATTGGACAAAGCATTTTGTATATGGATGACATAGTGATGATAGGAATGTCAGAAAAACATCACTAAGACAACGTAAAAAAGACAATTGGGATATGTCGGAAATTTAACTTAAAGCTAAACCCAGAAAAATGTCAATTTTTCATAACAGTGGTCACATATTTCGGACACAACCTTTTTCAGGAAGTCATAACTACGACGGAACAGATTTACCAATAGCTTACGCATCGCTCAGCTTCAACAAAGGAGAACTTAAACCTACAATAATTAAGGAATTACCTGCAATTCATTTGGGAATCAATGAGCACCAAGCATCAAGCTTTTTGGTAAAAACGGATGATAAACCGCTAAAGCATTTATTTTCAATGACATAACCAATCTCGAAACTCACCAGAATCAGATTAGACTTGGAAGAATTCGACTTCGAGATAGAATATCAATAAACCAACTGGAAGACTTATATATAGACATCGCTCACATTCTAGCTATAACCAGATCTCCATCGAAGAAGAAACTAGAAAAGACAGAGTATAGGGAGACAGAAGCGGAAATTACATTCCAGCCTGAAACCCACAAACAAACAGTAAGACATGTACTAAATAATTGTTGGTACAGCTTGATCAGCTATCAGTAGAGAATGCGGTATGTAGAGTAAAAATATATGTGTAAACGATACTATTTTGAAATTTTGTACAAATGATGAATTTATAAACGAAGGAAATAAGATATTGAAAAATGTAGAAATATACATATGTGAAGTACCAGAAACAATAGAGGATGACAATGAAAAACTAAGTATAATAGAAGAATAACATAACCACTTGATGTTTGGAGGCCACGGGGAAAATAATAAACTTATTAAAGAGGCAAATAAACTAAAACCGAGATTTAAATGACAAATTTGGAAAAAGACATAAAGAAATACATTAAACATTGTCATAAATGTCAAATTAACGAACTAAAAAGACCACATGTCGAAGAATTGACACCGTAGGTCCATTCCCTAAAAGTAATGAAGGTAATCAATGGATGGAAAACCATCGCTCCTTGCTTAGACGATAAAAAGCTATGCTTCCATAAATAACATAAGTAATATTTTACATCGCGTTATTGTTAAATTCTTATTTATTTATGTTATTATTTAATTGAAGTTTTTTTCATTCAGAATCAGGGACACACACAGTGTGCCAAGTTTAACAAATACCCGAGTTTGCATAATTGCAAACAATCCAAGCATGGCTTTGCATACACATGCACAACAGATCTGACCGATATCGTCATAGGCAAGGATGATTATAAAAGGGTAAACAACGAAAGAGTTACACTCTTTAGCAATCAAACAAATAATGTTCTATAAGCTAATTTGCTGGCTGCAGAGCAAAGGGTGTTCGGGAATCCTTATTTCTTTATTTTATATTGAATATTATTATAATACTTAATTTATTTCGGGTAGAATAAGTATAATTATATTTCCTTGAAATGATGCAGAATAACCTTATGTGCTTATATATCCAAAATGGGCATGCTCCAATGAGTAGATTTTAACCGACAAGGTACGACTTCGCTTCTAACCTTCAACGAAAAACGTTAAGAATTCGGTACCTGTCGTATCTGGCGGTACCGTCTCGCGCCCAACAGGAATTTCATGAAAGGAATCCATTGAAGGGATTGAGCAGTGATGAATTGAGTGGTCACATTTGGGTCTGCACAATTAACCAAATCCTAAAGAACGCCAATTTAAGGTAACCGATTTTGTGCATAACTTGTAGAACCATATTATTTGAAATTAAATCTTAGATTTACCAATTCGTTTTCATATTTCCTACAATTACTATTCATTTATGGTCTTTCTCAGCTGATTGAGCTTAATTCTATTAATTTTAAATATAATCTTATTTATGCACCATATTATTTGAAATTCAATCTTAAATTTACCAATTCATTTTCATATTTCCTACAATTACTATTCAAAGGGCTTTTATTGACTCAATGAGGTCTTCTCCAGTGACAAGACCATTTTAATCGTTTCTTAGGTCAGCTGGCTAGTTCCTTTTGAGTCTCATCCCTGATGCCAATATGTGGATCTCGTTAAAAAGTCAACTAAGTACTGTTTAATTTATTAACGAATAATGTAACAAGTGTTAAACAAAAGTGTTCCTAAATAAAGATGTAAGTACATGGAAGGGTGATATTTATTATCCTGCGAGCTATCCCAAGACGGCGTAGAAGGATCTTAATTTCATTATTATATGGCGACACCTAACCTATTTATTATAAGTGTAAATAAATCGAACCATAAATTTAATTCTCGTTACATTTAGTGGAAGAAGTGCGGGATAATTTTGTTTAAATATTTTATAAACTAAAAATTAGTTGGGGCACATACTTAAATAATAAATACGTTTTAGGTTTTATGCGTATTTGGGACTATAAAAACATTTTCGAACAATTAAAATGTGTTTTCTTCATCAAGTTAATATCAAATCAAAAGTTTCTTCAAGTTGATATACCTTAATTTTCTCGAAGATACTTGTGTATATTTTTAATGCTATACAAAATAAGTTGTTTTTTTTTCTTATAATTTTTAAGGACCTTGTGATATTATTTCAAATTTCTACTCATCTTTAACACAAAAAAACGTTGGTTGTTTTATCCAATTCCATTCTACGGTTTTTTGTCATTTCTTTTTCCTCATCTTTATCCCTTTATACAATTTCTAGACACTCTTTATAATTATAAATACTTACCAATACTCTATCAAAAGCTGATGGATTTCCACCACGTTGCACATGACCGAGAACTGTTATTCTGGTGTCCTGGTGTAAGTTGTCTACTACCACTTTCTTTACTTGTTCCGCAGTGATCGCTACACCGTTTCTATCTATCGCACCTTCCGCTACTATGATAATGTTCAAGCGTTGACCAGCTGCTCTTTCCTACGAATATACCCCAAAATGGTTAGTAAGTTTAAAAATAAATTCGAAAACACAATGAAACGAAGTAACTTTGACATTTTAATATATGTTGGCGAAAAGTTATAGAAAATTAGTATAAATTTCACTCAGATCATCGCAAGGTAAAACCAATACATAAAGTTCGTCCCAAACCCTTCTTTCAGTGCGTCACAGTTGATCGAATTCTCTCTAACACATTAAGCTAGAAGTGACAGAAAAAAACGTGAGTCTGTGATTATTATACATAGAACTTAGAAAATTATTTATCGTAAAGTTAATTCTACTTACGGATGTATAATTGGTTGGAGTTTAGAATACGCTAAATAGACATCCAATCAATGATGCGCATAAATATAATTTGACGCAGAAGGTCTCGATCTTGACAGTACTTGCACAACGTCAACTGATAAAATAATTGTCATTCCAGGTTAGTATTATCAGACATTTTACAGTGAAAATTTAATTTTGTATTTATTGTCATAAAAATATTTTAAATATGCCGAGATATATCGAGAAAGAACAAAGACTAATATTAAAATTATTAAATTATTTTCAATTAGAAAAAGAGAGATTACGATCCTGCAACTGTCAAATTTAACTAAAATGACATGCAATAATTATCGACATTCTTAAAATCCTATATTATGTCAAAATTAGTGACGCACTGAAAGGAGGGTTTGGGACAGACTGTAGGATATATACTGACAAGAAGTGAGTGACAAACTTCAAAACGTGCAAATATAAAATCTGATAGTTTTTGGATGTAAAACATCGTTACAAAAACAAGTTACGAACATAACATAATATACTAGAAACGTCACAAAACAAAAAAACAATTATTGGTTTCAACAAAAATTTATATGGATAGTCAATAAGGAGTAAACATATAAAAATAGAAGACAAAAGATAAAAAGAAATAAAACGAACTTAAAAAAAACGAAAATATTATGCAATTGAACAAATCGTAGCTTATTCCAAACAAAAAGAAAAAATAAATTATACCAGATCCATATTAATTAATGTCCATAACATTGTACCCATAAAAAACGTGAAATAAGAAGTATATTTTAAGAATACAAAACGTCTGGGTCATAAAAAATGCGGTAGACTAAAGCTATCATTAATAAACAATATACACGTGGTGAGGCCAATTGAAAGATTCAAGTCGAATAGGACAAAATTGGGAACCTCTTAGCAGTTTGTATCAGAACGATGGAAGATCGATCTAAAATATCGTGACCAAACTAGTGAAGAAGCGAAGGTGCAAAATTGACGTATCTGAGCTAATAGACTAAACAGCTGTGGTTTTTCAAGGTGTATATTCCAGAAAAACAGAGAATGTACAGGTCCAATATTTACGTCATTGTTGACTATTTTTAGTTTAATGGATCTACACCTACTTCACTATTCACAACGCTACATAGTTGAATATTAATATTCGATAGGTAAACAAGCGAATGTGCCACATTCGCACTTTTACCAAAGTGTATTACAACCATTACAGATCGTCAAAATAACAAAAGTGGCATATTATTTTATAATTTTGATTGGAATTGGAACTTACATGGTAAAGTGAGACTTCTCAATCTAAGTACTGTAACTTAAATCTTGTGGTAAGTCGAATTTATTTATTATTTATTTGCAGCAACCTAATGATAATGTTGGTCTTGAAATACTGGCTAGAAGCAGTGATCCCAGTGATAGGCTTACTATAAATAAAAACCTCAACCCAGCACAAAATCAGAATCAGTTATCGTCAAAAAAGCGAAAAGTATCAAAAAATGAGGTTTATACAAGAAAGGAGGAAGCATCCAAGAGACTAAAAGGTCTCGAATATTCAACCGCAAAAGAAAAATTAATGAATGCAAAGTCTTTAAAACAACCAAGATGCTCTGGCTGATCTAAGCATAAATGTTTAACTAATGTACCTGAGCCTGAGAGAGAAAAAATCTATAATGGTTTCCATAAATTACCATCCCTATTAGAACAACGTCAGTTTCTTATAAAACACGTTACTGTCCAACCAAAATCAAGAAAAGTGACAAAAGCAGTGGAGTCACGAAGAGCTTACACCAAAAAATACACTGTTTCCACTAAAAATGGCAGAGTTGATGTGTGTAGAGAATTTTTTCTCGATATTTTAAATATTTCAGAGTCACTTATAAGAAGGGCCCTTAAAAAGGTTAACTCTAGTGGAATTCTCCATCTGACCTACGAAGGAAAAAAGATCCACCAAATAAAGTAAACCCTATAAACGAAAATTTCATAAGAGATCACATTTCACCGTTCCCAAGAATGGAATCACACTATGCAAGGAAGAAATCAGAATACCAATATTTAGCCAGTGACTCAAATGTAACAATTATGCACAACTTGTATAAAGAAAAGTGCACTGAAGAAAACAAAAATCCAGTATCTTTAGAAAAGTACAGACGAATTTTTCGAGAGTACAAACTGAAATTTCACAAACCTGCTAAAGATCGTTGTAAGAAATCGATTGCTCATTAAGAGCAAAAAGGAGATACAAACTATGATGATACTCTCTATACTGAGCATATTAAACGCAAGGAAGCAGCACGAAAAATTAGAGATCAAGACAAAGAGGATACAAAGGACCAATAAAGTGTTTTGGCAATACAATTAGATCTCCACGCCGTTCTGAACAGTGAACACACCAAAATGAGCTCGTGGACCATTCTTCTACGTCAGAAAGTTGGCTGTATACACCCTTACCATTTACAATCTTAAAGATGCCAGTGTTACCTGTTGTTTCTGACCATGACAATGGCAATAAAAAATATAACCACTTACCCTTCAAAAAAGCCATTTGGTTTAAGTACCTGTCAACTCATCCAGATATGTATTCGTGATACGGATTACTCAGATGACGCACCTTTTGTGAACTACATTACAAAACGGATGAAAAACAAATGGGGAAGACCTTCTTCGAATAATTCTTCAACAAAACCTTACAAATCGAGGTTCCCAATTGCTACCAAAAAATTAAAAGAGCTTCAAAAGCTTTATAAGGATCTTCAAATACCACGTGTTTACCATGTTTTCTACACTTCTACACAAATCTTCCCTCTGATGACAGTGTACCCGATGCCCTTCCAGAGCCAGATGCTGCTGAAGAATCTGAGAGCGAATCATAATAACTAAACCAATAATCTTTCAAATTTTAAAGCAAAATTATAAATTAGTTTAGCGTTTCATTAAATTTTGTTCAATCTTAAAGTTCTCTATTCTGTTCACCCACCTCATGAGAAAACCAATCAATAGGTGATACATAAGTACATTCTCCTTTAACACAAATGCAGATTCACTATTTTTTATAGCCTAACATTCTAACAATAGTCACTTAGGTAAACTAACGAATGTGACTTTTTCAGTAACTATGGATACTTAGCCTATTTTCATTATTATCCTTTTTTAGGCATTCTTTTAAGGTTTTCAGATCAGGTGTGTAAAGACAAATAACATTACAAACAGGTTTTTAGTCGAAGCCCAAAGTGTTTTTTAGCTCTCCTGAAAAGTAGCAAATGTGCATATTCCAATTTGGTCACGATATAAACATCATTATATAAAATACTAGGCTCCTGTAAAAACTGACCTTTAAGTTAAATTGAACTACGTTTATATTGAAAGATATTTAAAATGTTGAATATAGAATCCTAGACTACGAAAACTAATAAAAAATGAAAGATGTAAATCTGAACACAAATTCGAATTGGACTTCTAACGAATGATATATTCACCCAAAGACAACAGGTTATACTGCCTTTATTATATATTATTATTATAGTTTCAACGAATATTGAACAAAATTGCGTTAACAAAACATAGAATAAGCGTCATACCGCTACAGGCATATTAATTATACATCTGGTTAGTCTGGTTTGCAAAAGTTCTAAGTCCACATTTTTTACTAAACATTCAATTTTACAAGATATTCGTAACAAAAAGTTTTGCAAAATAGATTACCGATACAGTACTATGTTAATAAACATAAATATTAAAATATAATCACTATAATATATAATACTACTACTATACGTGCACATGCAACAAGCAAGGTTGTAATAATATAAAATACTCTCTGATTTACGTAGTTTTTTGAAGAATTTAGTGTTCAGTTCCTAGTCAAACTATAATCGTAACAAATAATAAATACTAACTAGATGCTTGCTAGTAGTGATTTTATGAAATATGTAGAGTTAAAACAAAAAAAATGATATCCTAATAATTATTTGTTTCGTTTTAGACCAGATCAATATGTATTTTTGATTCATTAGCATTCATAAGTATGAGTATTAATTAAGATCGTTGCACTTTTGGGACAGACCTCCATTCTTATGTTTTCCACGGTGTAAATCAAGATCTTCCTTTTTTTATTTCTACTATGCCACTATGTTTTGTAAACCGGCCAATTGACTGACTATATAATTGATGGATTCGACCGTTATATGACTGACTATAGGTATTCCATTCGTTCGTGATACACATCTCCGAATTCTGGAACCCAGCATGGAACAACTAGTACAAATCTAGGATACCATATGTTTTGGAGTCACTTGGTAATCTCCAAAAAGTGTTAATAAACCGTGTATAAAAGTGGTTATGAAAATTAAAAGAATTAGGCAAAAAGTGGAATAGAATAAAATTGGGAACATTAAACCCCTCTTAGATGGTAGTATCAGGATGAAGAAAGATCGATCTAAAATGTACCGATCAGTATATAAAAAAAAACCAATAGAAAAATACCTTGGTGGAGCAGAAAACTGGAAAAACTAAGAAAATAAATAAGGAGGCTATCGAATGAAGCCAAAGATTTGGGGAACTGGAAAAACTTACTGAATACAATAAACAGATAAGAAGAGCGAAGGAATCTTGTAGGAGGTTTTGCCAGAGTATTTCAGGTATATCTGCCAGCACTAGAATCCACAAGATTCTTTTTACGGATCCGGCACAGGAACCAGGCCAACTTAGAAGACCTGATGGTACATTTTCCGAATCTAAAAGCACTCCCCAGGTTCAACAATTATTGATGAGCAGACTTATTCCTAAATCCTAGAACGATCTAAACGTCCTCAAAAAGACGACTGGGAAGTCTTTGCAATAAATATTAAACCGAAGAACGTAAATTGGGCCAGATGGAATATTTCCTGTCCTACTACAAAAAGATTGGACATCTTATCTTATTACCCATTCTAACAAAAATCTTTAGGGCTCGCATAGCACTAGATTATATACCAAAAACTTGGACAAATGTACATACACAAAACAGAACGATAAGACAATCCTACCTAAAACCTACAGGCTGATCAGTTTTACATAATTTCTGTTGAAGACAATAGAAAACATTCTTGATAGACATATTAAGGAGGGGTCATTGATGGATCATCCTCTCAATCGCAACCAGCATACTTATCAAGAAGAAAAATCAACAAAAATAGTACTGGACGAAGTAGTTAAGAAAATCAGTTACTCCATTAATAAAGGAAAGATTGCATTACCCGCCTTTCTATATATAGAAAGCGCATTTAGTAATGCACTACCAAATTCTCTTTATGATGCCGGCAGCATCAAAAGCGATATCCGCTACCGTATGCAATTAGTTCAAAGCAATAATTAGATAACAACTGGATGCCCGCATCGTAGGGAGAAACTGTCAAAGAGGCGAATGAAGTCAAATATCTAGGAGTAATTCTAGATGGAGGCTTACAAGGAAAGCCCATTTGGTAAGAATAACCAACAAAGCAAAGCTTTCGAAGGATATGTGGGAAAACATGGGGGTTGAAACTCAAAGAGATCAGGTACGACTGTATTCAGACCTATGATTGCGTATGGCGCACTAACATGGTGGTCTAAATGTCAACAAAAGACCATCAAAGATAAGCTCAACGACAATTATGCTTAATTATAACAGGAACGATGTCGACTACCCCAACCGCCTCCATGGAGGTCATGCTTGACGTCTCTTCATTACAAAAATGGATCGAGAGGAAGGCGATGGTAGGAAGCATAGAAAAGGCGGATAAGACGCATTAAGCAGAGCAAAAGGATACCGGGATCAAATCTTAAAGATAATTAAAAATAACCCAGAGTTAAGAATGGTACCAGATGCAATGCAAACTAAACATAATTTCGAAAAGCCGTTTACCGTCCTCTTTCCAGAAAGGGACGAATGGGCGTCGAATAAAACGAATCTCATAATGGCAGATCAATGCTGGTATACAGACGGTTCTAACGCCGACAAAGGAGTTAGAGCTGATATATACGGAGGGAAACTAAGGTCAAGCCTTAGCGAAAGCCTAGGTAATCACTCTACTATCTTCTACTCTACTATAACGAGGAACTCCAAATCTATAAAAATTATATCTGATAACCATGAGGCATTAAAGGCACTGAAATCGAATCGGATTGATTCCAAGTTAGTTTGGAACTGTCTTCAGAATCTGATGCGGATCGGAAAAATTAACAAAGTAAGTTAACTCTGGGTGCCTGGGCTTACTGGTATTAAAGGAATCGAAAAGGCGGACCTACTTGCCAGGGGAGGGGTAAAAAAACATTCACAGGCTAAGAACCTGTCGTTCTCATATCAAGCACAGCCAAAAGAACAATATTGGACTGGGTGGAACGGATGAAACGTAATCACTGATACGAACAAATGGGCCTCAAACATTCAAAGGCTTTTGCACATGAACCTTCGAAGAAGAGATGATAAGATCTACTAGATATGAATATGAATGATCTGCGAATTATCGTAGGTCTCTCACCAGGACAGTGTCGCCTCAAGGGGCACATGAACAAAATCAGACTGACAGAAAGAAAGAATAGCAGATTCTGTCAGGCTGATGACGAAACAGATATGTGCAACTACCCAGGGTTGGATAGAATAAGGCTCAATATATTTTAACACTATCAACCAGAGCCCTACAACTTCGTAGAATTATCACTTAAGGCCATAATAGACTTGTTAAAAAGGCTGGGCTGAAGAGACAAGTTTAACCTAGGAATAGAAGTGTCACCTAAGACCATAATAGACTTTGTTAAAAAGGCTGAACTGAAGAGACAGCTTTAACCTAGGGATAAGCTACGATAGACCTCTTAGGTCGAATGGAAAGGTGGTTAAGCGCCCGCTCATATTGAACATAACCTAACCTAAC
The DNA here is from genome assembly GCF_040954645.1 of Diabrotica undecimpunctata. NCBI lineage: Eukaryota > Metazoa > Arthropoda > Insecta > Coleoptera > Chrysomelidae > Diabrotica > Diabrotica undecimpunctata. The sequence goes on along the minus strand of NC_092811.1, from coordinate 73,510,988 downwards.
ATAATAAATAAAAAAAATTAGTTTTCTACAAAAACTAACCTTAAAATATTGAATTAAGTTATATTGAACTATTTATACAGGGAGGCCAAACGAAAACGAAACAGAGGCCTACGACATTTTTGAAAAACCCAGCGACAGGTCAATTTTTGAAAGGGGACACATTTTACCGGTAATTTCGACTATTTTACTTTCACCCCTAAGCCAGGGTAAAAATCCCCCCAACATTTTTTAATGGCAATTGGGGCTAAATAAGATAAAGTTTGAAAGTTTATGTAATTTCCTATACATTAGTCATTAAATTTTTAAGTTCGGCGTAATACTTATCTATTTAAAAACAAATAAAGTTTAAACTTTAAATTATATTGAAGTACCTGCTTAATGAGTTGATTAAGTACTAAAATGCTTTAGATTTTAATTTCTTTTTTCGCATAGTTCTTGTTCTGTTTTTTTTTGTTACATTTGTCGCACTAAGTAAATGATATGATACAAACTCATAAAGAACGTGAAATTAGAGGATTCTCTTATGAATATCAGTTGTAAGCATTAATTTGTTGTGTTTGAAAGTTTATTACGATGGTTAATTCCATCCCGGAAAGGGTAGACATTATGCAATTTAATGAACGATATCAAGATAAACATGTCAGTAGGAAATATGTTTTGGAGTAAGTAAAAAAATTCAGGAAGTTGGGAATGTAGGTAATAAAAAAAAGGAAATTGAAGAACCTACAGTTCACAAAGCTAGTGAAGTTGCAGTGTTAGGACATGTTCACCTAAATCGTATGTTAAGTACGCAGCAACTAGCAGATGTATCTGGAATCAAACGAAGTTAATCAAATAATATACGCATAGTGCAGGAACTTAATGAGAAGGATTATGATCGCCGTTTACAGATTTGTGGAATATTGAATGAGCGAGCCGTGACCGATCCTCAGTTTCTCTTTAATATCGGATTCTCCGATGAATGCACTTTTTTATAAAAGGAACTGTAAATTGTCACAATTGCCGTTATTGGTCTGATTCAAACCCCAGGATTTTCCACGAGGTGCATAAACAGCAACCGCAACAATTACATTTATGGGCTGGTATATTTGGTGATCGACTTGTAGGACCATTTTTTATACCTGGAAATTTGACTGGCGAAGTGTATTTATAATTATTGGAAGACGTGATTACTTCTGCCTTGACTGAAATTATTGAAAGTGATCAACAATATGATGAAAATCATTTGACTTTTCAAAAGGGCGGTGCACCACCGCATTATGCTTTATTTGTTCGTCAATATTTGGACGAACATTTTCAACGGTATTGGATTGGGAGGAGAGGCAGCATCGAGTGGTCTCCTCGGTCACCAGATTTCTCTCCCCTTGATTTCTTTTTGTGTGGATACACAAAAAAACCTTTATCGTTATATGGACGCCGGAGGTAATCAGTTCGAACATCTGATCAACTAAGAAGTATCTAACCAGTTAAAAATAATAAGAATATTAATTTTCAAAAATATAATTTTTTTTTTAATAAATAAAATATAGTACTATACCATATTCGCCTAACAGAAAAGTAGAATATACAAACTAGGGACGCGTGATATATTCATTCCAAGTATCTAGAGATGCTGAAGAGGTATCTACTTGTTACAAAATCACTTATACTGTAACTGATTATATACAAAAGCGTATCAAAAGTAACAAGTAGAAACTCACAAGGAACGACAATCTACACCTCTAAACAAAGACGCATAATTTGCAGTTTTAACAGATATGGATTCAGTAATCCTTACGAATCATATTTATGTCTGTTGAATTATATAAATATAATTTTTACTTTTAATAGCTCTATATATGTGTGTTGGTATATTTATAGTGTTGGTTTATAATTATAGTGTTATTTAAATAAACTTAGAACTGTGGACATTTTTAAGGTGTTTGCTGTTTTCTCTCAACTGAAGTAAGTAAATTTAATATTATTTTGACTCTAATATAATCATTATTATGATCATAAAAGGGTTGCAAGTGTGAGTCCATAATTGTACAAATATATTAAAAAGGTCAATACTCACAATCTAATATTTACTTTCAAAGTTTTACAGAAGCGATCGGTTTCGAGGCTTACAATATTTGCCTCATCCTCAGGCCCAGCAAAGAGTTTGTTTTGTTAAAAAACAATAATATAGATATCGCCAATAAGAAGTTTTCCGCTTACATCCAGGGTACTGTCTGTCTTCATCTTTTCCTTTTGACACTATCATTGTAGTGAGGTGATATGTTGATCATTATATATGTATGTAAATAAAAGGTCTTACAAAATAAAGACCTTTAGGTCTTAACCTTGTAAGAACCTGTGACAAAAACAACAAAAAAAGGACATCCTACTGCATAATATGTGATTTTCCATCTTCCACAAGTTTTTAAACTATATACAGTCCGGATGTGGCAGCTTATACTGTATGTGTATTTGTCTTTAACCACTTTTAATTTTATTACAAACCAGAAGAGAATCATACCTTTTTAATAATAAAAAAACTTTGACAAAAAAACTAGAACATCCAAGAAGTATTTTAAGGATCAAAGACAACAACCTTTAGCAACAGTTACACAGTTAGAACACATTAATGCTCTACCATATTCCCAAGAGTCTTTTATTTACAACATATATTATGATCAACATATCACCTCACTACAATAGATAGTGTCATAAAGGAAAAGATGAAGACAGACAGTACCCTGGATGTAAGCGGAAAACTTCTTATTGCCGATATCTATATTATTGTTTTTTAACAAAACAAACTCTTTGCTTTGTCTGAGGATGAGGCAAATATTGTAAGCCTCGAAATCGGTCGCTTCTGTAACACCTTGAAAATAAAGATTGTGATTGGGAGTATTGACCTTTTTAATATATCTGTTCAATTATCTATTATCTATTATTTTATTAGAATATTAGCCTGTAAATAATATTTTGCAGGTTTGTATATACAGTCACTAAAACAAATTAATATGTCGGACACGGATTCTGCCGATGAACTCGCAAACATACCTTTAACTCCCCCCAAAAAGAGATCTAAAAAAGGCCATTTAAGCGTAGACGTTAAAGAAATAATTGTAAACGTGTATAAGCACGAGTTACAAGAAAATCCGGCGTTAATATTGTCCGCTGTTGAGAAAAGAGTAGCCGATAAAGTTGGAGTATCGGATAGTTCTGTGTTTAAAGTTATTACAGAATATAAAACTACACACACATTAGTTGCACCAAAAAAATGTACCACTCGTAAAGGCAAACTCAAATCTGTAGATGATTTTGACAAGGTAGCGATAAGAAGAATAGTGCATCAATTCTTTTTTAGAAATGAAATTCCCACGATAGATAGAGTTCTACAACAGGTCAACGACGACCCCAATCTACCTGATTTCAAACGTACTACTTTTTACAAGCTTTTGAAAAAACTTCAATTCAAATTTGAAAAACGTGGCCGGAACAGTATGCTTACAGACAGAGATGACCTTGTAATCTGGAGAAGAGAATTTTTAAGGCAGATAAAATATCATAGGAATGGCAATCGTAATATATTATTTAGATGAGACTTGGATTAACGCTGGTCATACTAAATCAAAAACATGGATTGATAAGTCAGTAACCTCATCAAGACAAGCATTTTTGGATGGACTCTCGACAGGTCTGAAAAATCCATCAGGTAATATTTTTTGTTGAACATTGAAATTGATAAATAATATTTGAATTTTCAGGTAAAGGAAAGCGACTGATTATTTGTCACATAGGCAGCGAAGACGGATTTGTTGCTGATGCTCTATGGAGTTTTGAATCAAAGAAAGGTGGAGATTACCATGAGGAAATGGATGGAAAAGGTTTTGAGAGTTGGTTTGAAAAAACCTTACCCAAATTGGAAGCAAATTCTGTGATTGTAATGGACAATGCGTCGTATCATTCCAGAAAATCTGAAAAGATCCCCACCACATCTTCTAGAAAAGAGGATATCCAAGAATGGCTACATCTAAAAAGCATCCCCTTTGACGACTCACTTCTCAAAGTGCAACTTTTAGCACTTGTTAATCAACATAAAAAACAGTATGATAAATACATCATCGACGAAATGGCGAAAAGTCAAAATAAAATTGTTTTAAGATTGCCACCATATCACTGTGAGTTGAATCCCATAGAACTGATATGGGCAGATATAAAAAATTATGTAGCAGCTAAAAATACAACTTTTAAGTTTGCCGACATGAAAAATTTATTTGATGAAGCTCTATCCACCATAACTCCGCAAAAATGGAAAAATTGTGTACAGCATGTTACCCAAAAGGTGGAACCAAAAATGTGGGAGTTAGATAATTTAGTAGAAGCCAGAGTAGATTCAATTATAATAAACCCTGACGATGATAGTACATCAAGTTTCTCAGAATAATATTTTGCACTAAGTTTAAGTATTTGTGGATTAGGCCTACCGGGGAAACCACATAAAAAAAAACGCACCATTATCACTCTACCTCTATGGTGGTGTGGAAATGAGTTCTCTTCTTCTTGATGTGCCTATCGGTGACGAATGTTGGCGATCATCAAGACAATCTTCACCTTATCTCCCACAGCGCGGAAAAGCTGCATAGATGTTGTGTTGAACCAGGTTCTGAGGTTCTTCAACCAGGACGTTCTTCTTCCTGGAACCCGTTGTCCAAATATTTTTCCTAGCAGGATGGCTTGTAGAAGGGTATATCTGGATTCATTTCGCATAATGTGTCCAAAGTACTGTAACTTTCGAGATTTGATGGTGGTCAGTACCTCTCGGTTCTTCTTCATTCTTCTGAGGACCTCCTCATTGGTGACTCGGTCAGTCCACGGGATTTTAAGTATTCTCCGATATAGCCACATCTCAAAAGCTTCCAATTTTCTGCACATATCTTCGTTCAAGGTCCACGATTCAACATCATAAAAAGAACAGAGAAGACGTAGCATCAGCATTCTTACTTTTATACCAAGAGAGAGGTTGTGGCTCTTGAAGAAGGCCCCCATCCGGTTGAAGGTGGATCTAGCTTTTGATGTGGAAATGAGTAGCAATGATAAATAAAAGATACGAAATAATTCGAAATTACATAAACAAAATGGAATATTTTAAAAATGAAAAACTGTAACCGATTTTACTCATTGTACCTATGTACTTTTCCAGTACTTATTTTTCGTAATTCGATATTACTTATATGTAATAGTAAAAAGTTTTTTTCATCATTTTCAAAGAAAAACTTTCGTTTTACATCCGCAAAGTATGTTCGTTTGTGCGTTGTCGCCTATGCAATACTTTGGGGACGATCTATCGATGGATTCATATATAGTTTTGTCTCCTGAATCAAAATCTGAAAGCGGCATTTTGATATCTCGAACCATCTTCGACATAACGGCATCAAAGTCAAAAATAGTGATGTCACAATTCTTCTAAATATACATTCGTTTCTGCTAACACAAATAAATGTTAAATCGATATCGAAACGTCGACTTAATAAATTTTATTTATTAATGTTAATGTAATGTTAAATGTATAAGTCTATCTACCCTATAATTATGTATAAGTATTTTCCCGAACTTTTACACAAGAAGAGGTCTCTTTTTTATATCATTAATGATCATATTATTACTTATTTCCAAATATTGGTCTTAAAGCGTAAAATGTATAAAAACAACTTTCTATTTTTTGCCTTTTGATTAATACCACAATTAACTAATGATGTGTGAATGACAGTTTACAAAAATATTATTTAAGTATACTTCTTTGAAAGATTAATCATTGATTACTATTATTTTAACAGTAATCCTAAAAATTATAAATTAATTCATTTTAAATTCAGATGGTATAGGCTGCTAGAATCTTAATACAACCCTGTACAATTATATAAACATCGGGTTTCGCGTGTTATGTGCATGCATTTGTTGACCGCGACTATTCTGTTAAATGAATTTACTTTAGACGAAATTTAAAAATTTAAAGACTAGTGTACTCGGAATTGCAAGGGCTTTCAAACAATACCTTATTTGACCCCCAATGCTATTAAAAAATGTTGGGCACCCTGGCTTAAAGCTGAAATAAAATAATCGACAATATCAAAAAAATGTGTCCCACTATAATCAAAAATTTACCTGTCGCTGGCTTTTTCAAAAATGTTATAGTAGCTCCTGATAATGACTCTGTTTCGTTTTCGTTTGGCGCTGTATATTGAAAGATATTTACAATGTTGAATATAAACCTAAACTACGAAAACTAATAAAAAATTAAAGATGTTAATCTGAACACAAATTCAAATTCGACTTCTAAAAATGTTATATTCACCCAAACGAACAGGTTATACTGTCTTTATTATAACAAGCCCCAAACAGTTTTAAAGAATATAGGACAACATTGCATTAACAAATAAGCGCGCCGCGATAAGCATATTAATGATACATCTGATTAGTCTGGTTTGCAAAAGTTATAAGTACACATTTTTTACTAAAAATTCAATGTTACAAGATATTGATATTCAAAAAGCTTAAAATAAACTAAACTTTGCAAAATAGACTGACGATACAGTACTATGTTAATAAACATAAATATTAAATAGTAAAACATAAATTATTATCGCATATAATACTCCTACTGTAAAGTTTTTAAAAACCGCTACTTTAGATTTTCTTATCTTAAGAATAAAAGAGTCATCTAATAGATTGCGGCAATTAGTTGACATTTTTTCGAAGCATTTATACGCGTTAAAGCAGCTAGGGCTACCTACTGATTCGTGGGATATACTCCTTATTCATATTATTTCTTGTAAGTTCGATACATCCACTTTACGCGCATGGGAGAATAGCAAAACACATAATGAAATTCCTAGTTTTGATGATTTTAAAACGTTTTTAAAATCAAGGGCGGACCTCTTAGAATCTCTTGAGGTAAATCAAGCTGAAAAACAAAATACGCGGAATATTTCTCAGGCGGGCGCATATTCACGGAATACCAAATATTCACATAACATTCGCGGTCTATATTCATCACAGGGAACTTTAAATAAATCGGATAATACACAGTGTTGCCCTATTTGCAAAAGGGAACACAACATTTATCAATGCGGCGAATTTTCAAAACTTTCATCTAGGGACAGGTTTGATAAAGTAAGACAGGTCAATCTTTGCACGAATTGTCTTAAACCTGGACATTTCTATAAGCGGTGTAGACAATCAACATGCAAGAAATGCGCGTCAAAACACCATACGTTATTGCATCCAGATAGATCAAGCGAACAGAACGCAGCTTTAGTTCATCAACCGGTAGAAAACGCGAGCGATATACGATCTGCAGAGAATATACAAGGTAGTTTAAACACTACCAATTTGTCAGTTTCGGCAATTAGCGTTGCAGATAAAACTATACTGTCCACAGTATTAGTTAATATTTTTGACGGCCAAGGTAAGGCATACATAGTGCGAGCTTTGTTAGATTGCGGTTCACAAAACTCATTCATAACCGAAAATTTATGCGATAAACTTAGATTAAAAACGACAAGCGCGAACATATCAGTCATGGGCATAAATAATACTGCATCTCCCGTTCGATTCAAATGCGAAATAAATATACAGTCGCGTAGCGATATAACTTTTCATAAAACTTTAAATTGTTTCGTAATACCAGAAATTACGGGGTGCGTGCCGGCATCTGAAATAAACATTAGCGATTTGCAGATACCTAAACATTTAAAATTAGCGGATAATTATTTTCATAAACCACAAAAGGTCGAATTGTTGATAGGAAGTGATCTATTTTGGCAAATACTGGGCGCAAACAGAATTAGTTTAGGTAAAAATAAACCATTCATGCAAGAAACAATGTTTGGCTGGATCATAGCAGGGCCGTATATCAGCCAAAACAAAGCATCAGAAAAGCGAATAACTAAGTGTAATTTCACAAACACAATCGAAGTTACAGAACAGCTAAGTAAGTTCTGGGAACTTGAAGAGGTTTTCAATGGAAAACCTGCACTCTCGGGCGAAGAAATTGCATGCGAAAAACATTTCGAAGATACGGTGAAACGCGACGCGACAGGCAAATTCATAGTATCATTGCCATTCAAGGAATCGATAAGTTCACTCGGTGATTCATTTTGTCAAGCAAAAAATAGATTTTTAAATCTCGAGCGTAAGTTGAATAAAGATGCCAATCTTAAAACTCTTTATAGCGAATTCATCCAGGAATATAAAGAGTTAGGACATATGAAAGGTTTATGCAGAATTACGGAAGCGGCAACAGACTTTAGGGTAAATACTACATTTTATTTTATGCCACATCATCCAGTATTAAAAGAAAATTCTTTGACGACACGTTTGCGCGTTGTGTTCGATTGTAGTGCGCCAACTACAAACGGCATTTCATTAAATAGTATTCAAATGGCCGGACTAACCTTACAAAATGATTTATCTCCATTTCTTGATGATCAGGGCATCATGAGAGTAGGCGGGCGTTTAAAGCATTCCGAGTTTACGTATGACAAAAAACATCCCATCATTTTAGCGGCAGATCATATAGTTACATCGTTAATATTTAATCATTTTCACAAGGATCTTATGCATGCTGGTCCTCAGCTTTTACTTGCAACTATAAGAGAAACTTTCTGGCCGTTATCAGGAAGAAATTTAGCGCGACGTACCGTACACAAATGTGTAAAATGTTTTAGGTTAAAATCTAAATCCATTCAGCCAATAATGGGTGACCTACCTGCCCAGCGTCTTGCAGGTGGCCCACCGTTTATTGTAACAGGTGTAGATTATGCGGGCCCTTTCTTAATTCGCGATAGAAAGGGTCGAGGTTGTAAACTAATAAAGAGTTACATGTGTCTTTTTATTTGTTTTTGTACGAAGGCCATACATTTAGAGTTAGTTACAGAACTGTCTAAGGAATCATTTCTGTTGGCCTTTAAAAGATTTATTGCGCGAAGAGGCAAGCCTCAAAAGATGGTTTCCGACAATGGAACCAATTTTATAGCAGCTAATTCGGAGTTAAAATCGTTAAGAAAATTTTTAGAGCAGCACACTCCCGCGATAAGAGAATCCTTGCTAAAGAATAATATTTCGTGGTCCTTCATACCTCCCTATTCTCCACATTTTGGCGGACTGTGGGAAAGCGGAGTAAGAACAGTTAAGCATCATTTGCATAGGGTTTTGGGAAACGCGCACTTAACGTTCGAGGAATTTTATTCGTTGCTTGTGCAGATTGAAGCTATAATAAATTCCCGACAGATTCATCCTTTATCCTGTGATCCAAATGATCTCTCCCCATTAACTCCTGCACATTTTCTCATCGGAAGACCACTTATTACCAATCCAGATCCAGATTTGCGTCATGTTCCAGTTAATCGGCTCTCAAAATTCCAGCATATTCAGCAGCTTTCTCAGCATATATGGGAACGATGGAACAAAGAATACATCTCCAAACTACAAAAACGCACGAAATGGACTACTACTAACGGTGAAGTTGCGGAACACACGTTAGTGCTCATAAAAGAGGACAATTTACCTCCATTAAGGTGGAAGTTAGGTCGCGTGATCGAACTTTTACGCGGCAGTGATGGTGTAGCCAGAGTTTTTAGGATAAAGACAGACAATGGTATCATAACTCGTTCTTTTTCCAAGGTGTGTCCGCTACCCGTTTCGGACTAAGTGTAGTTTGAACATTTGAACATTTAGCATTAGCAGACGATTTTGTTGGCAGTGTTTGCCAAGGCGGGGGCCATGTTCACGCCTCCATCCAATTCAAGTTTATTTTATACATTTTTACAACCCAGCAACATAGTAGCGTAGGAAGATATATTAGGCCATATGTGAAGATAAGGCGAGTCCCTTAAGGCACCCCAAAGACGACAGACAGCACTCAAATACGAGACGCGATCGGTGATACAGCATTCAGAGCGAGCGGACATAATACTTAATAAGCGTTTATATATTGTATTGTGTAATTCAAAATAACGTCAGTTTTGTTTTCGCACGGAGTTTGATTATTAACCAGCGGCACAAGCGAAGTGCATATCAAGCAAATCCATTATTACTTAGGGCAGAAAGTCCCTGAAAACTTCTACAATGTTTATTTTAATACGTTATGTAACAGGGGTTTGTTTTCGCACGGAGTTTGATTATTAACCAGCGGCACAAGCGAAGTGCATATCAAGCAAATCCATTATTACTTAGGGCAGAAAGTCCCTGAAAACTTCTACAATGTTTATTTTAATACGTTATGTAACAGGGGTGAAAATAAAAGAGAAAATATAGTATAATTTTTAATTGAAAATTTTGCATGCAAAAGAAAGTTTTTATTTATTCTAATAAATATTTCATTCTGCCTTTAAATTTTTCAAAAATGCTTTTTAGTTTTGTCAGGATTTGAAAAAAAAATGGATACATTGAAAACACATTGAACATTTTGAAAGGCGACATTTTTGCGCCTTTCCCCTTTAATACCCTATGATTACAACTACTATTACTTACCTTTTATAATTACGATTAGAAAACTATTCAAATTCAAAATAAATAGGATCAACTTCATAATCCGAGTCGTCTTGAGGGTTAATAATTAGCGGTTGTGTCTCTACGGTCGCATCAATTATGTAATCAAGATCCCACATTTTTTGTTCTTCTTCTATTACATGTCTTACTGCATCTTTTCAGTTTTGTTTTGCAATATGTTATAAAGACTCGTATAACAATTCACGTACAGCTTATATTTTATATGACGTATTTTTTCTAGCCACTGGATTTTTTCTTTTACTATCTTTTACAATCAATTGGATTTATTTCGCAGTGGTAGGGTGGAAGTCTAAAGACTGTGATGTTTCCCCTTTCCGCCATTTTGTCAACTACGTATTTCTTGAACTTTGATTTGTGTTGCCGGGCAATTTTTAAAAGTTCTGCTTTTACCATTCCATCTTCGTAAGGCAGATACTTATTCCGCAGCCAATCAAGAATATCCTGTTTCTTCCACGCAGTCGTTGGAAGTCTTTCTACTAGTTGTGAATGATAAGGTGCATTATCTAATACTATAATTGAATTTGGTGGTATGTGTTCAATCATCTGCTCAAAATACTCTTCGAAAACATCAGCTGTCATCTCCTCGTGATAGTTTTTTGTGTTTTGGACTGAAATTCCAACAAACCATGCTTAACAAATCCTTTTTCACTGCCAATGTGAGAAATTATTAATCTACTGCCTTTACCAGAAGGTGGGGAGATACCAGTAGACCAACCTTCCATAAAGGCTTGCCTGGAGTTTAATATATTTTTATCTGACCAAATTTTTTTTTAGAGTATGACCTGAGTTTACCCACGTTTCATCCTGGTAGAAGATGGGCCTTCCTTCAGCCCGGAATTTTCGTATGGATCTTAGATAATTTCTTCTTCAACATATTATCTCCTCCCGGTCAATCAAAAGTGATTTTCGATCTGATTTCTCCCACCGGAAATTTAATTCTTTTAAAACTTGCCACAATTTAGTTCGTCCGATATGAGGCAAATCCGGGTCGTCTCTAACTTCTTGTAAAATTTTGTTTAGGTTTGGTATTTCTTTTTTGAAAAAAAATCCATGAATTTTCCTTCGAATACCATTTTTGGCAAATTCATCAATTTCAATAGGCTTTTTCCCTCTCTTTAAGTGTTCGTTTGTGTTTAGGTTAGCTATACCGTGTTTTTTTCTTTCTGATAGGAACCTATATATAGTTGACTCTCCTACGCCAGTCATGTTGGCACAACTTTCGACTATGTTGCGAACATGTTTGTGGTATTCTGAGAAACCAGAGCATCGTGAACACTCAGGACATTAGTCTTCTCTCTTGGTGAATAGACAGACTTACTTACTGTACGCAACAGTACCGGTTTAAAACTTGATAATGAAGCCATCACAAACAATCCAACAAAACGAGCACGAGCGAAAGGTACGTATATGTTCGTAGGTATATGGAATAAAAAATCACTCACACACTGCATATATATATAAAAACGTACTAAACAAAAAAATTGTTTTCATTCGTAATAACTTCACCCTTTCAAGTTCAGTTTCGAATATAATTATATTATTAAAAATCTGGGGAATTCCATCCTAATTATCTTGCAACGAATAGTACCTTCGGATATGAATTCCAGGTTTTCTAGTAAAGTGATTAAACGCGAAGATTAGTATTGAAATATCCAAAAAGATAAGGTATTCTTATTTACAAAATTGTTAATGGTTAAATTCTTATTTTTATTAATATAATATAATAACCAACATTAGTCGTGAAAGTTTTAATTGTTTTTTTGCTAAATATATTAGTATTAAAATATTATCAATATTATATATAACAGTATTAAAACATTATATTATTATATTATTATTTAATGAATAAACACCTTAGGAACGCCTATGATTTACGACCGTTTTATGAGTTTGAGGCACATTTCGTGCTCTCAACAATTTGTGAACGAAGAATAGTAAGTTGCACTGAAGATTTGTCATATTTTATAAATATTTACATTTTTTTCTTATTACAGTGTCTTGAAAAAGGAATAAAACCATTCCGAAAGATAGACAAAAAGTTATAAGAGTGTTTCATTAACATCCCGGCCAATTTTCTGACTTAATAAACTGTGTTGTTTGTTTATATCGACAGTCACTAATATCCAGTAATTCTTGTATATATATATATATATATATATATATATATATATATATATATATATATATATATATATATATATATATATATATATAGTTTGTTATTTCCTGACCGTGAATATTTAAAAAAAAAACTTTCTATTTCCTGGGTTTGTAGGTCTGATGTAAATAAAACTATTTAAATTTTGTTTAAACGATTCGGCAAATTTGCCATTTTCAATAAGTACTTTGTTAAACTTTAAACATGGATTAAAAATTGGTATCTGACATTTACAGATGACATCTGGCAGATATCTTAAAATAGGAGTGGTTCAGAGTCGTATCTTAAATATCTGCCATAGTGCATGTAAAAAAACAACTCAATTTATTAAATTATGATACATATTGGAAAGACCTTTGACCAGTGAGTCTTATTATTGATGGAATTTGGATCTTTTTTATGTGAATCATCTCCAATATGCATCTTTTGTTGTAATTTTGTACTTTTTCCAAAATCTGTACATTTTCATAATCAAAAGAATGGCTATTTTCTAGAGAATGTTTGGCTAGGGTTGTTTGTTGAATGCCTTGGTTTGTACACTATGTTTGTGTGCAACAATTTTTCTATGTAGGTATTGGTGTGTTTGTCCAATATATGTTGAATTGCAGTCTTTACAATTTATTTTATAAATAACGTTTGATTGATGGTCTTTATTAACTTAAGGTTTAAGTTTTGAAAAATATTTTCCAGATATTTTTGACGGTATTATCGGTTACACACTTTCACTTTAACTATAGACGCTGAAGGTGGAGATTTTGAACTTTTACTTTAGACTTATTTCCTTAATATCACATTTTTTGTTACATTCATTGCCAATTGTTATGGTTTATATTGTTTGTTAGTAAAGACTTGTTTACACGGGTAGAGTAGCGAGTAGAGTCGACTCTACTCGCTACTCTACCAAAAATGGCTTGATACCGTTTACACGAGGAGAGTTAGAAGTATAGTACTGATGCTAGTATAGTGTGGAGTGGGTGTTTGTTTAGTGCAAAATGAATTCAAGAAAAAGAAAATTGATTCAAAATTGTTTAGCTACAGTTGCAAATGCATTTGTAACTGAAGTTGCTGAAGCTATCAATGATGAGGTAAACAAACAAAGAAAGGAGTGGATGAGAGAGTGGCTTAAAAGAAGGAATACACACGGGGCCTCAGGTGACTTCACAGGGCCTCAGCCCTGTAGTAATAACTGGTCGCCCACTCCCTCTCCTTCTATCCAAAGTCTGCTCGTTTTCCCATTTTTTTTAATGTTGTGGATTGTGGTTTTGCTTCTATTTAACTCTTGAGCCAGTTGTCGAATAGACCAACCATCTTCTATTTTTGAAATTATTCTCATTTTATCAAACTGACTTAACTGACGTGGTATCTTTAAAAAATCACTTTGACAAACTTGTCAAATCTGATGGCAAGCAATATTTTTTATGTTTAATCGTTAGGATATGTTCGGGAAGTTTTCACGCACTGATAACATCTGTAGATACTAAACCAACATTTTTCAGTTATAAGAGGATCTTTTAAGACAGATGATGATATCTTACTCCGCTTAATTTTATTCTCATTATCATTTATACACCGTAAATCATTTAATTTTGAAAAAAATATGCATCTCAATGGGTAGGTAAATGTTTTTTGTTTACATTTTATACATAATAATGTAAAAAAGTGTAGATTCAACCTCCATAAGGAACATTACAGTGAGATATTGAATTGTAATGTAATACAACTGATCGTTCAAGGGAAAATAGACAGCAGAAGGGGTCCAGGGAGGAGAAGACACTCGTGGCTCCAAAACTTGCGGCAATGGTTCGGATTATCATCTGCTGAACTATTCAGATCTGCCGTAAACAAAGTCAGAATAGCCATGTTGATTGCCAACGTTCGGAACGGACAAGGCACATGAAGAAGAATGTAATACTGTCACGTTTTGAAAAGCACTTTTCGCCCCGGATATTTTATAGTTTATAATCTACGTAGGATAAAGTATAATGTTTTTCACATTTATCGTTTATGTAATAAATAATAAATGAATTTAGGTAGTTTGCCTGTTACTAAACTTATTGACATAACATACAGTCAACAGTTTGTGTTCTGTAAGTAATTGAAGTATAAAATTACAGTAGATGCATTCCAATGTTCCCTGTGCCAATACCCTAAGTTTAAATATCGTTCAACATTTTGGACATTTACTCAACCCTCTCTGTGGTTATTAAATGTATTAGATACGGTTTTTTGTTGTTAATAATAAAAATAATACCTATCTAAAAACTTTATACATTTGTAAACGTTATTTTTTACGTTTTACGTTTTATTTAAATTTACTGAAATTCCGTTATCTGTGATGGCAACAACGAATTGATTCACGAACCATTATTGTGTCCAGTCTGAACACAGGTATACATTGGGAAAAAAAGTACCAGTTTTATATGACGGGAAGTGTACCTTCCAGAGACGAATGGAACACTGTGGCTGAGGGTTTTAAGGAGCATTGGAACTTTCCAAATTGCTGTGGGACTATAGACGGCAAACACGTTTTAATTAAGGCACCTCCCAATTCTGGCAGTGTTTAGTTATGCAGTGTACACTATCTAAATTCCTTATGCACTTTCCTACTTACTCTATTTTTCCAGAATTAACCGAGTTCCATGGGTAGAGTGCGCAGGCGAGTGGACATTTTCTCGGTGGTGGTGGTAGTAGAGTAGAGTTACTTTGCCACATGTTGCTAGTCACTCTACTCTACCACCTACTATGCACTATACTTAATACTCTACTGCGCTGAGCGTTTTTACGGGTAGAGTTACTCTACTCTACCAAGTACTTGCATCATTACTCTACCCGTGTAAACGGGTCTTAACTTATTGAATAAAAATAATTTTGTTATATTATCACTCAATACTTATTTCTACTTACAAAAATTGAATGTACACTCGCGATCATAAAATCCGGGCCACCTTGAAAATCACCGTTATTTCATTTTTAACGAGCTTTATCGTAAACAATAACACAAATACAAACTAATGCATGTTTCTGAGAATTGTTATCGGCTTAGCGGTTTCCTTTGTCATAAATAATTCCAATAATGCCGATTTAGCGGAAAACTATACACTTCCCAAAATGAACGGTACCTGTATCAACCGCTTGTTTTAAATGTCTCATTTGTGCTTCAACTTTCTGTTCAAACGCAACAAACAGACGTTTATTATTGCCACCATTCAAAATAAAATATAGAGTATCAAAAATAAAATATAGAGTGATCCATTTAAAAAAATTGAGAAAATCGTAATTTTGTTTTGTAGTTCACTCTGTATACAAATATTTGTCAATGACTTCAATTAACTTAATTTAAAAACTACAATATATTGTTTACTTTATTATATAAAATTGTTCATGCATTACTTCTTTATATACATGGTGTTGATTTCATAGGGATTTTGAAATAAAAATGGTCATAACTTGTTAAATACTCTGTATAGTAATGCAAAACCCAATACTATAAGAACAAGAATTACGAAAAGAATACAAATTTATCACTCAAATGATCATTCTTCCACTGAATGTAATTTTGAGTTGCAAATATGCATTAACTGTAAATCTTCTGATCATCTGTCAATATCAAGAGATTGTCCAATGTACAAGAAACAACATGACATAGAAGGGTAATGGCTTTCGAAAATAAGAGTTTTAAGGATGCCGAATCATCAATTAATAATCCAGCTTATTCAAAAATGAACACCAATAATAGGTTTGATATTTAAATACTCTAGAAAACTTTCCTGATTTAGCATCCCCAAAGGATGGCCGCGTAATAAGTATAAATGATGTTTTACATATTATTGCACAAGAGGAAAATGATAAGATTTGAGAATTTGAGCTAATTTATATTCACAAAAATTATCTACATAAAGTACGGTTTTTGGTTTTTGTCCTTGATAAAGAAGCTTTTTGTTGCAGTAAAGGGGTATCTTTAAAAGGGATTATTTAGAATATTCAAAATAAATATTTAATGGTCTCTAGGTGGCAAGAAGCGGTACTCTTTTTACGGCTTATTTTAGAGATTATCTAGGATAGTCTAAAATATTAACGGGATTTTATATTAATACAGAAAATTTAAAAGGCAGTCATAAACTGATATTGTGAAAAATATTCGCAGAGTGACCCTACTAGGGCTTTTAAAAATTTTAGCAAAATAAAAAGAAGAGAAACTGTAACATGGCGGTTTTTTGTCACGTTAAACTACTATATGTGCACATGCAATAAGCAAAGTTGTACTAATGTGAAATATACTTTTTTTACGATTTACGTAGTTCTTTGAAGAATTTAGTGTTCAGTTCCTACCCAACTATATTCGTAAAAAATGATAAATAGTAGATTTCCATTAGTGATTTTATGGAATATTTAATGATATAACAAAAAAATTAGGCAAATAAAAAAAATGTCCTAATATTTCATTTTTTTTTTTCATTTCAGACAAAATCTATATGCATTTTTGATTTAGCATGCAACTGAAGTATATAAGACCGTTGCACTATACCTTGGTTATGTTTCCTGTTCCCTATCCCTCTAGTGACCAGTTGTCCACCTGTAAATATCCTTTAATCGTACATCTGGGTACCGTCTGGTCAAAAGTTATCATCCATACATACGGTATCCCGTAATTTCATTTATGATGCTGCTATGCCCTGATCTAATCATTATGTTTCTCAGGTTTTCTCACACTCTATAATATCCCATTCTTGCCTTGCCCCTTATAATTAAGTATAAAGGAGTGAGGTCTAATAGGATCTCCATAGCTGCTGCTGATGTACCCTTCAGAGCCCCTTGTCCAGTATATTACCATGTACATTCTATCTATTACTTCAAATAGTAATTTTTAGTCTGACTTGACGTAAATTATTCATTCTTCTATGTGTTTACATTTCTGTTGTTTACATTAGTACTTTAATATTGATCAATTCGGATCTGGTAAAGTATATGATTAGATTTATACTAAAATGAGATGGTTAGTACTTACATTTTATCTTTTCTTCCAACTATGCAGCTAAGTCCTTCTATCTTAAACATTGTATTGTCAATTATTTGTTGAGATCAATCCTACCATCTATAGTTCAGTGTCTCTATATTTCTGGTTTATGTTATAGTAGATAAGTCTCATTTTAGACTAACAATCAATATAGCTTCTTGCCGAATATAATGAAATGATTTAATTACGATAATTGAAGTACTCAGATCTTTGTTTAAAGGCAAAGTTTATTATATTGATGTAAACAAATAAGTCTCATTTTAGACTAACAATCAATATAGCTTCTTGCCGAATATAATGAAATGATTTAGTTACGATAATTGAAGTACTCAGATCTTTGTTTAAAGGCAAAGTTTATTATATTGATGTAAACAAAGAAAACTGAAACCGATAAAGTAACAAAGAAATTAACTGTTGCCGTTTTTTAAATTTAATATACCTGTTTAAGTCTCATACACAGTTCTTCTGGCCAATCTTCGGTAACTGGGTCTTCCGGTATAAATACATAGTCAGCTTCGCATGTCATACCAGTAACTATACCTAAGTAACTGTAAGTTTGAAATAAGTTAATTTAAAAAGTTGCGGCAAGCATCTACTACTGTTTACAGTGGTGAAAATTAAAACATGCAGTGATATATACTAAAAATAAAATACTTTGATTAGAAATAGTTCTATCCAAATTTTAATACCAGTTGTACCATACAGAATATTGTCATAACTACTCTGACAATTATACTAATCTCATTCACTTCAAAATAACTGTGAGCAATTCTTCAGTTCAGTAGTTGTTGTTAAATAGCAGGTACTAACCTAAGTAAACATACCTACAAGCGACATAAAATTTAAAAACTGGAACAGTGGGACGTGCTGGTAAATCTCGTAGACTGAATGTTATTAGTTTGGCTAACGGAAAGTGGTAGAAAACTGGTACTGATATAATACGATTCATAGAAAATTAAGAAATTAAATGAACATACGGGGTTTTATAGGTTTAACACATATAATTTTAAATGTTCTGGCACTTGTAATAATGTTGAACATTAAGCATTGTAACTATACCGTTTATAAGTCTTTGATACAATGCTACTAAAATGTGTCTCTAATATGTGTTTAGAAATCAAAATTAATTAAAATTTATATATTTAATTAATAAATTAATTTATAGATTTATATACATGATGATCAACTTTTGTGATAGTCCTTTGTGACAGATGGTCCTTAAACGTTTGGGGTGGTATCTTGATCACATGAAGGTCAGAATTATAAACACATTTCATATTGTTACGCCTAAAATGCTTGCAAAAGTAAGTAGATAATTTGAAAACTATCTTCAAGCCCGTGTTGACGTCATGGGAGCTCATTTCGAACACAGATTCTACAATAATAATTCCTTGATGTCATTTTTCTGGTGTGTTGCTGGTAAGATATGGGTAAATAGTAAAATAAATAAAAATAATAAATTGGATTCATGAAATACCCCTTTTTACACTAGAATTTAACATATTTTCAAAACTATTAAGTATGGGACTATGGGAAATACTTGGGACAAATTAAACTACGTTAAAAAACATTGACTTTAAGTTTATGATGGTGATGCATTTAAAAATACAAAGCACATCATGAATTTGTGTGTTGACTTAACCTATACTTGTGTATTATGAAAATCAATCATTTTTATGAATTTTGACAATCATTTATAAACTATGGCTACAACAAGTCGTTGCTTTTATACTATTTTCCAATTATAGAGAGCGTTGAACTTGTTAGGATTTTCATTAAAATTTGGTTGTAAGTTATTAAATACTATATATCACAAAATAGCTTTATAACGAGGAACTGAAGCAGATTTTAAATTTAAAATAAAATACAGGACACAGGACGTTTAAAACAAAAAAAAAATTGATCACCCTATATATATATATATATATATATATATATATATATATATATATATATATATATATATATATATTAATATTAAATATTAAGAATTGTACCTATACGATTTACATGTTTTTTTCTACAATGTTATTATAATGTGTCTCTATTATAGCACATGGGATTTGTGTTTAGCAATAAAAATTTAATAAAAGTATTAAAAATTATAATACCCCTGTCCTACAATATAAGCAGTGCAATTAGAGCTAATCAAAGGGTAGAATGCTATTTTCGGGGCTTAGGTTTTTAGGCTTAGGGGGTTTTAAATGGTTTTACCCAATCGTTCTTTTAAAATACCAATTTGTTACAACTTTTAAATATAGAAAAATAATTTTATGCAAACTATAACACTGAAAATATACAAACAACTCTGTCTTCAACTATTTTTAATACATATGTTTAGTGCACCTCCTGTAGATATTTGTCCAATAGCCATTCGATTTCACTATATTATAATTCATTAGTGTGACCTTTTGGTAACTCTTTGAATAAACCAATGTGCACATTTTTATTCACGCTTGATTATTTGTTCGCAACCTCTCGTTGCAAACAACTATTGACTTATTTTGGCATTTTGACTGTATAATCACACTACAATCAAAACTTTGTCGTACTAGATTAGAAAATTAATAATATTACAAAATCTTAATCAATCGATCAATATTATAGTTCGTATTTAGATAATATTTTCATTCAAGAAAAGATACCAATCCACTTAGAATAGAATTGTAGAAGTGCATTTATCTAACATATTTGTAATTTTTAATGTCAGGCCGAGAATGGTGAACAAGTTATCAAGATGAAAGTAATAAGAAGAAAATATTGACTTTCCACACAAAAATTTTTTAGCTTATCTCATAATAACTATAATTTCATAAAAGAATCTAAAGACATATAAACATCTAAACCAAACTTAAGTTTTAAACTGCTGTTTTGCAAGCAATACAAAAACACTGTCATAAAATTGCATGAAATTATCTTTCCACACTTCCAGTGTCACCATCTATACAAAACTCCCAAAATAAGCATATACTTTAATTTTTTATTCAAAATACCTGTACGATTTTTTTGCATAGCATATTAGGCCATTCGGGGTCAGCTGGCCATTCAGGTATAAATACAAAATCTGCCTCTCCCGTAATAGCTGCTACTAAAGCTAAATAACTGGAAAAATTTATAAAAAATAGTATATTTTTGTATAAAATATATATAAAATAAAATATTAAAATGTTTTTATATTATACAACTCTGTTGTCCACTAAGACATTATTAAAAATCTATATTTAATGCCTTATAAAATTATATGTGCTAGTGGCCATAAATTTACAAAAAAAATAAGATATCTGTTTATAAGTTCTTATGAGTGTGTCTATAATATGTACCTAGGGTCGCAGACCTAAATATTGTATGCAAAATTAAATAAAACACTGAATATGCATGAATAGTTGATGTAGTTAAAAATTAGTTATTTTACTTTTTGCAACCTTCTGCTTGTCTTGATAAGGTATTAACAACAAAAATAAAAAATATATTGCTGTTAAAAAAGCTTACGGCTGTTCTCAATGCGCATTCGACAGTTCAAGCAACTAACATAAAATGCCAAAAACATGTTAATTTACGTTCACAATACACTTATTTCCGAAGTACCTGCTCTAGTTTATCACAGAGCCGTTTCTTCCAATCGCCCGGAGGTGGAGATTCGGGAATAAAAACGTAGTCAGCTTCAGTGGTCAAAGCCGCAACAATAGCCAAGTATCTGTAATATTTGCATGCAAAATATTTGAAGAATACTATATTTGTAGTAAAAAAATCAAACTTTACTGTTAGACCACATTATTTTATAACCTGTTTATTAATAAATTACAAATTAAATTTTTATTTATTAGTGTTATTCGGTCATGTATATTTCTATAATATTTGAAAAAGTAATATTTATAAACTCAATATTTATAATTCTCCCTTTGCATATTATAAATATTATTCTTCTTTTCTTTTTGTTGATTGTAACCAACTTCCAAAGTAGATTTGGAATATTCTATTTACCCAAATGGAATATCCATATCATATTTATCCGTTTCCTATCCTCCGTTGGCAGTTAATGGATATAAGTATTTGCTTAGAGTGCTGGATTTGGCATTTTTCAGCATAGTGTAATTCTAGATGTATCCTCTCTTAAATGGCAAATAAATAACCAATGCATACAAAAGCTTGGTTCTATAATTCTTTTGCTAAGAATACATAAGCTACTGTAGGTGCGTTAGATATTAAGCCACTTTTGGAAATTAAACAGGTCTCAAGTTAACATTATCACTTTAACTTTAATCATAACTGTTACTATTAGTTGATTATTATTATTATGAATACAAGGTTTTACTACTCATCTTTCTTCTAGAATTGTACTAGCAAGTTTGTCTTCTAAATATGTGTACATACCATCTTGTCCTAGACACTTCTATTATTAACTAAAGGTTGTTGTCTGTAGTATACATATTTATATATATTATATAAATATCATGGGAAACTTCGGAGTTCTATTGTAGGTAATAACTACGACGAAATTTGCAAAATATTTGCCTCTCTAACAATATTGACTTAAAATATCATTTAATTACCCGATTTTTTATACTTGTCATATCATAACATGATTTGAAAACAATTTTGCTTTCATCTTCTTGGCCTATGACACATTTACAATTAATACAAACATGGATTATGATATACTAGGAAATAAATAATGATACATTTATTAATCACCTTCTTCTTCTTCTTAAAGTGCCTTCTCCTCAATGGAGGTTGACTACAACAATTGCAAACTTTTCTGTCTTTTTCTGTTCTTATTAGCTGTTCAAAATTTAACCCTGCCTATTTTCGGATGTTTCTTAGTCACGATATGCTTTTCCTTCCTAGTCATCTTTAGTATTTTTAATTACTTTCACATTAATTTAAGTTTGAGATTCTTGGAACTCTAAATTTATTGTTCTTTTCTCTATAATTTCTAATTATATGAACAAAGCTTATGATTATTAAAACATTATTTTTTTTTTTTAACAATCCTAGTTTCTGTTATACTAATTCAGTAAGTTCCTTCATAATGAGTCTTTGTTTTTAATCTTACTTTTCATGTTTATACTCTTCCTGAAATTACTGATGCCGTAAGTTGATCTAGGAAATGATTCTTAGTATTTGGATATCTATTAGGACTTCTGTTGTCTAAGGCCACTCTGGTATATATTCGAGTTTGATAGGTCAAACCTGGTGCTATATTCACATGTAATGGTAAATGTAATTTCGTAATATCTCTCACATACTTTATGTTTTTGAGAGTTAGAGTAATTGTGTTCTCACATGAGACTAGTACATATTAGGAACTTTGAGCAAAATATAATTACAAATCATCTGATACGTCCTTCACACATATTCTACACATTTATATATATATATATATATATATATATATATATATATATATGTTTTTAAAATCAGTAGACAACAAAGTATAAAGACATAAATGAGAAAATACGGAAACATATATAATAGACTAGTGCAATTCTTACCCACAGTGTCTGCCCATGACTTCCATAATAAATGTACGTTGATGAGAATAAGCGGTGCTAACAATAGCATCAATGGCCTCAATGATCCTAAAACATATTTTACAATAAAAAATAATACATTTTTTTCAGAGCCGTAATCTGAATTATTTCTGCTACTACGACAGGCATTATCAAACACTCGGAGCTGTCTTCCACCTACTGAATTAAAAGACGACTCCAACCACATTGTCTTTAGTCTGCTGCAAATGCAGACAAAACGCCAAGAAGAAATAATTAGAGGCCATGGCTTAGAAGTCCGGAAAAAATATATATTTAAAAAATACCTACCGTGAAATCCTCCCAAAATAAATAAGTACAAAAAGTAGAAAAAAAAAATAAAGACAATTATTATACAATATTTAATATTACTTTCTTCACACCATGTAATAAATATGGGAATCTATTGGTAGAGAAATAGATTATTTTTTAACCATACGATCAAAAATAGTACAATGTACATAGTTCAATTTTAAAGGGTAAATGCTTCTAAAACCTGTTTAATTTGTCCCTGAATATGTTCATCTAAGTACTATAATGAAAACAAGACGAAAGTTATGGCTATAACGAAAAGAATCTGTGCGTTCCAAAATAATAATAAACGAAGTGCCCACAGAACAGGTGTCATATTTTAACTTTTTAGGGTGCGATATAAGTTACGAATAAGAAGATATATAACAAATACGCTAGATAAATATCAAATGATGTGTGGCACAATACAAAGAACACTAGAAAACAAGAGAATTAAAGAATTAAAAATATTAAATAATTTTTTAAATAAAATCAGATAAAAAATATTCACATGTAGTTTAATAACAAAATAAAACTGCTTTAATTAAAACAAAGTTTTAATTAAAGGCTGCAGTTAAAATTTGAAATTGCACAGATTCTTCCTCATTTCCAGCATTCAGAACAGTTTTTTCCAGCATGATTTCAATGTTTATGTCTTCAGTTGTTGCAATGATTCTTTTATGTTTACTATGCATTTTGCTATGTCAAAGTTTTTCCAGCATTCCACAACATTCATATCAGGATCACATTCCATAATATTCAGTATCATTTTGAAGGTTCGTCTAATGTAATAGAGCTGAAAGTCCTGGATTATTCCTTGGTCCATAGGTTGAAGCAAAGTCGTCGTATTGGGAGGTAAAAATGTCACTTTTATTTTGGATGCATTTTTTAAGTTCTCGAGGAGGACTTGGTGCATTATCAAAAAATATAACTGCTTTAAAGTCTAAATTCATTGATTTCAAATAAGTTTCAACTTCAGAAACAAAACAATTTCGAAACCAGTCACAAAAAATAGCACTTGTAGCCTACGCTTTCTTTTTAGCAAGCGAAAACAATGGCAGGTCGGCCATGTTTTGATTTTTTAACGTACGAGGATTTAAAGATCTAAAAAGCATCAACGGTTTAATTGCACAATCTCCAGATACATTAGAACAAAGCGACAGTGTAACTCTATCCTTTGCTGCCTTAAATCCAAGAGCGGACTTTTCGCTTCTAGAAATGAATATTTTTTTTGGCATCCTCTTTCAAAACAGAGCAGTTCCGTCTGCATTAAATACTTGCTCAGGTGTATTTCCTCCACCAGCTACCAGGTCCGCAAATTCTTTTGGATATCTTTCTGCTGCAGCAGCGTCTACAGATACAGCTTTTCCAAAAAATTTAATGCTATGCATATGCTTCAGATGCTTGAAATCCTCTATCTGTACATTCACCACCACCAATACCACCAGGTTCTTTAAAATTGTGTAAAGACGCTTTGCCTTCTTCCGGACCATTGGACCACTCAGAGGCACCCTTTTTTGGTTGCGGTCTTCGATCCATAATGACAACAACACTTCCATTTTTTCTATTGTCTGATTACGAACAATTTTCTATGACAGTCAAGTTGAAGATACAGATGACATTATTTTATCTTTGGATTTTTTATCGATCGTACAGTTGTTTCGTTGAAATTGAATAGACGTGGCGTAAACGATCAAATATTTCTATCTTCACTTTAAGCGGTAACATTGATTTTTTTCGCATTGAAACTAGTTTTTAATTTTTTTTAATCGACATTATAAATTAGGAAATCAGCGGAAGAGACGTATTACTTGATTACAATTTTTGTAACGAATGGATTAGTAAAACAATAAACCACGCACTGCGGCTCTTACCAAAAGACAGAACGTCCAATTGTGGGAGAATTTAATACTTTATGTTTGAGTTTATTTTACCTAAACATTCTGTTTGTTCACATTCTAAAAAACACCTACCGCGGCGAAAGTGGCTTACCTCAAAGGAACCGCCGAACCAAACAATTAAGGTCACTTTGATTTTTTTATTCGTCCACTTGCTGACCCGTTTACAAAGGATACCGAATGCTTTTTATTTAGGTATATATATGTAGCGATGTACCGATTTGATCCGCGAATAAAGAAATCTTAGGCAGTGAATATAGGAATTTTTATCCCATTTTTTCAATCCGCTAATGGTAAAAACGGGAATATAGGACGCGCGAATAAGGAGCATTTACTGTAATATAATTTTATTTATTAAATGTATAAAATAAATATTAATTTGCCCTATATGCGTGGAGTCCCTTATTGATTGAGTGTAAAACAATGGCATCAACTAGTTTATTATTTAATATTATTTTATGGACCACTGTTTATTTTCGAAGATTTATGTTACATAAATCATGGCACATACATTTCCATGGTAGGGGTACTTTGAAACGATGCCAGCGTGCGTAGCGGCGAAATGTGACAAAATGGGACCTACCTTTTTACGCATAAATTTTATCAAAAATGTGTGCAAATACATATTGCGTATTTAATTGTGCTAATAATAGCAAAAATAGTAAGTGTAGTTTTTATAGGTTCCCAAAGATTACATATAAATTAGAGAAAAGAAAAAGATGGATCCGTGCTATTAATATGAAAAAATAAATATCATATAACTTCATTTTTATGCAATTGAAATAGGAAAACTTTAAATAATTTACCTTAAATGATATTTTATAAGGCTTCATAACTGCAGAGTGCCTGATGGCTTTAGCTTTTATATCATAACTTTTACTATTACTGTTTTTAAATATATGCTCTTTCACGTGAAAAACTTGATTTGCCAGTACTAGATTTTTCCCTTTCTTTTCCGTTTATGGTTGAAAAGATATATTATGATGAATTTTGAGAAACCCAGTTTTTAATACTACATTTATTTTGTACTTAAACTGAAAAAATATAATTAAAAAGTTAATTATTAATAATTGTCAATTTCGCATGTATTTAACAATGTCAAACACATGTCATATGTTTAACCTGAAAATTGGTAGGTCCAAAACTGTCAGATGAAGGAGGTAGGTGTCGCGTCAATCACGCACGGAGCGAATACACATATTGCAAAAGTTGGGACAGAGTCCACCGACAAATATATGACGTCGTGTACGAAAATGTAGGAGGCGATCATGATGTTATTATTAATTAGCCATTACATACATAGGCGTACTGAACAGGTTCGAATGTATGTAGCAATGGAAAAATAAATAAAAAAAAATATCGACCGTCTGAGATGAACTCAAAAACTTGCGATGGCAATGACAAAGTGTTATTACACACCTTAAGCTTCATTTATTGTCTGAGTTTCTAATTTATCATACCTCTGGTACTTTACGTATAAGGCGACAAAGTTTGAATGCATGCAAAATTTTTAAAAATTCAAAAATAAATATAAAATACTATATTACTTTAAAAAAAAAATCTGTTACGAGGAATTAAGAATAACGTCCAACTAGACATAAAAATCAAGGCAACTTACCTGTGCAAAGCACTATCAGTACCAATGGTCATGTCAGTTCCACAGAAATCATTATCTATAGATCCGACTAAACCGACGATCTGTAAGTTTTTGTTTTTTTCGCGAAGTTCCGGAGTGATCTGACCGCTGGAAAGTAGCTCGTCCAATAAGTTGCTCCATTCTTGACGGAATAAATCGGCTCCAGTTAAACTACCGTCACCTCCGATTACAACGAGATGGTTGATGCCTCGATCTACCAGATTTTTGGCAGCTTTCAAACGACCTGGTCGCTCTCTACAATGAAAATTATTTTTAGATCTGTAAAGTTAATGTAGCTGCATTAAAAATAAGTGTAAAACTGTAATATTACTTTTACGAAACAAAATATGATAACTGCTATACAGTTAAAACTTCCTTTTATAGTAAAATTATTTCTTTTTTACGGTTTAGTAAGTACTTTTTGCAAATTTTGCAAATCACAGTCCGTTACAATATTTTGTCTTTTGAGAAGATTATAGATTTCAAAGGGATATCGTAGAACTTTCTACACTGCAACCTAAAATAGCTTTTGTGTATACCGTATATCTTTATTGTTTGAAAGGGCGCTCGATGGAATATATCGTCGAATATCATCGTCAAAATGTCCGCTATATCGTCACTAGATGGAGCCCGTCCGAAATATCCGATTTTCCATGACTATGGCGAATAAATCAGTCTGAATTTGACCGGTGACATGGGTAATATTGATTTTGAGGACTGATTCGTTTGTAGCTTATTCACATAATCCTGTGATTTAAGAAAACCCCACAATAAAGAGCCTATTGTGGTCAAATAGCACGATCTCGGTGACTAGTTCATGTCACGTCCCCACGTGAGATGACCATGCCTTCAAATCGTTCGTACTTCTTCTTCTTCTTTTTATACAGACATGACTCTGTCTGTTTTTCAATGTAACTCCAGTAATTGTCGTTCTATCGTTTTCGTGGTCTTCCTACTGATCGTCTTCCTATTGGGGAACCGTCTCTTGCCGTCTTTACTACTCTATTTGTTGTCATTCGGCTTATATGATCGTTCCATTCTACTCTTCTATTTCTTACCCAGTTCATGATGTTCTCCACCTTGCTTCTACGTCGTATATCTGTACTTCTAGCTCTGTCTCATAGTGTCTTACCATCAATTTCATCTCTGCTGTTTCTAACATCCTTTTTGTCCTCTCTGTATCAGGTCTTGTTTCTGCCGCGTATGTCATTATTGCCATATTGTCTTATTTAGGCAGCCTGTGGCTCTGTTTGCTTTATTTACTTGATATTACACTTCGGTTTCGAGCTTTCCGTAGCTAGATAATGTGATGCCTAGATATGTAAACTCAATCACTTGTTCTATTATCTGACCTTGCAGCTCCAATTTACATCTTAGTAAATTTGCTGTTGTAACCATGCATTTTGTCTTTTTTGGAGAAATTAACATGTTAAATTTTCTGGCGGTTATATTAAATTGGTGCAGCATACGTTGTAAATCATCTTCACTTTGAGAGAGTAGTATTGCGTCGTCTGCACAGCAAATTATTTTAAGTTGTTTATCTCCCATTTGGTATCCTTTTTTAGTTCTTACTTTTTTTATTATTTCATCCATAATCAGGTTGAACAATAGAGGACTCAATGAGTCTTCTTGTCTTACCCCATTGCCAGCTTCAATAGGGTCGGTTAGTTCTTCTTCTACTTTTACTTTTATTGTGTTGTTTTGGTAGATATTTTCGATCGTTTTGATTATTCCTAGAGGTATCTCTCTTGTGTACAGTAAGGGGATAGCGTCTTTTAATTTGACCCGGCGAAATGTCTTTGTAAGGTTCACGAAACATAGATATGCAGCTTTGTTGTATTCTAATGATTTCTATTGTACTTGCCTATTATAAATAAAGCGTCGGTGCATGATCTTCCCGACCTAAAACCTTAGCTTTCCGTAGCTAGATAATGTGAGGCCTAGATATTTAAACTCCATCACTTGTTCTATTCTCTGACCTTCTTAGCTTATAAATCTCTTACTACACATGGGTTTTTTGAACCACGTGTAGTAATAGATTTATTATATATTTAATAACTTATTTAATTTACAGATATATTTAATAACTTCCTAAACACAAAATTCATAGAGTAGATGATTTAGTTTTAGCACTTCCTAAATACAAAATTCATGAAACATTTAATATTTTCAACAATCATAATAAACATATACAGTTTACAGTTGAGGAAGAGGTAGATAATTCTCTACCACTCCTTAACATGAGAATTGTAAGAACTACAGACAATGTGTTGAAAACAGATGGTTCAGAAAACCCATGTGTAGTAATAGATTTATAAGCTACTCACATCATCCAAACAAGATGAAAATGAACCTATTAACAGGATTAAGGATAAACACAGACGTGTGACTGTTTTGCAACGTTTTTATTTGATTACTTTTGTGAGTGTTTGCCAAATTTTGTATATATTATGGAAGCTATAGACATCGATAAATTAATTACCGAAATTCACACACGGCCAGCAATTTGGAATATGCGCTCGAATATTCGAATAAAATAAAGAAAAAACATA
The DNA here is from genome assembly GCF_040954645.1 of Diabrotica undecimpunctata. NCBI lineage: Eukaryota > Metazoa > Arthropoda > Insecta > Coleoptera > Chrysomelidae > Diabrotica > Diabrotica undecimpunctata. The sequence continues at coordinate 73,481,369 of NC_092811.1, read as the reverse complement.
CTTGGAAAGAGGTTACCCACAGTTTTATTTCGGAGGATGCTTTTCTGGACCATCTTTAATTTCGTTCACATCCAGATTATCTACAAGAAGATCTTCAATTGTTAAAAAATATTTTAATTGAGAACTCTTATCCTCGAGATATGCTAAATAGGATGCTTTTTTCTAATATTGTTAATATAAATAACTTAACACTATTTTTTGCTAAATTTCAGAACATTGTATCCAACAATCAGAACGTCTATTATCATTCACTACCTTTTATACCATCATTAGCACCTAAATTAATACAAACACTAAAGGTTATTGACAATATAAAAATAGCAACAAAGAACATTAAAACTATTTCATCTTTATATTCCAAAACTAAGTAGGTATCCTATAGACAAATTAGATAACACAAATATAGTACAGTTGTACTCAGTGTGAAGCTGAGTATGCTGGTGAGACCGGAAGAAATCTGTCAAATCGCATTATTTCCCACAAAAGTGAGTGTAGAATTAAAAAACCATCTTGTGCTGTAGCAGAGCATGTAATCGACAAGAACCATATTATGGATTTTGATAACATTGATAACAATTTTGTGTAATGAAGGTAATAGATTTATTTATTATTTATTATAAAATATAAATTAAAAAAGGCATTCTTTAGAAATGGTTTGTATTACCAGAAGTGAGAATAATTTAAACAAAAGATCAGAAATTCAAAATCTAAGCAAAATTTATAATTATATTATTTCTCTATAGTTTATTTATAAAAACAGTAAAATATCAGATTTTAATTTAATTTTCCATATACTTGTTACATTTTTTCAGGCATCTATCAATGATGAATAAATCTTCTTTTTTATTACTAAATGCAAAATAATTTTTAAACAAAATTTTAGTTTTTGGCAATATAATTGTCAAAAATGAAAATTTTTATTGTCATTCATGACATTCAGGCTTATTTGTAATTGGTCGCTATTCTAACTTATTTATAGATTCAATTGTTTTTGTGTTAAAGTTTATATAATTTTGAAAAAAAGTTTTTCAACATTATATTACAAAATTAAAGAGAAACATTTATTAGATAGGCAAATTTTTAGAATAGTTTTTTGAAATATGTTTAGCAACGTAAATTTATTAACAAAACTAATTTTATTTGGTGAGTTAATGTAATTTTTTTTTTCTATTTCCACTTTGTAAGATATTTTGTATTTTTTAGCAGCTCTTGAAAATGATTGTAAACACAATTGAAAGCTCGAGATAAAAAATAGTTACCTAATAGCCCCTTTTATTGACTCCAACCCATCCAAAACACACACACACACACACACACACACACACACACACACACACACACACACACATATATATATATATATATATATATATATATATATATATATATATATATATTGTAGCGTTTTTAAATTTGTGTCTATATATATAATATTTAATATCTATATAATAATATAAATTCTGTATAAAGTTTTGTAGCCCGCCCCTATTTTGTTTATCTCGTTAGTACGCATTAAAAATTACCAGGAAATCTGCGTTTGTCTTTTAAAAGGGAATGTAAAAATGATCGATAATATAACAAGTTTTGTATCCAGTTTTCAAGTTTTTTTTGTCTTTATTTACATTCAAATCCCCCAAATCTCTGAATACATTGTGAGGTAGAAAAATCAATATAATGCGTGTTATTTCTTCATATCGGGAAGTAGTTTGTTTGAGGGTCGCTTTGTAACATAGTTGAGGCCTGTTTTAAAAACAAGAAATTTATGTTATGGACGTAAGAAGGGTCGCCCACACTAGTATTAGATTTAGGTCAAGATGGGAATTCAAGTCAGGTTGAGAAGAGCAACGAAGCAGACAGGTTGTATAAGGCAGCTCAAGTTGAACATAGCTGGTAATTTTGTGTAATGGGTTAATAATTAAGACCGGTAAAAAGTGGAGATCTACTCTCTGTAATATGGCAGATTTATAAAAGAGTTACCACTTGAATAGTTAGAAGATTTGTGTAGTATACCAGAACATGGTACAATTTTAAAACAGTACGTAGGGTGTGCTACCAGCTTCGTTTGTCGTCTGTTCGCCCCAACCTCGTTCCAGTCCAGGATTCCAGGCTATAGAAATCGTCTTCCTTCTTTCCCGTTGAGAATTTGTCCAAGTAGCTTTCCATAGATGTCTAGCAAGTTTCAAAGTTGTGAAATATGGGATATACCCTATATATCCCATATTTCAGAGATATCACTCCGGGGTTAACAAGGATTCTGAAAAGTGTTGAAAATAGCTTTGGTAATAATAATAACAACATTAAACTTAATGTGGCTTGTAGATCAGCCCTAACAATTAATAATCTTTATTCTAAGATAAAAGATAAGACTCCCATAGATAGGCTTAGTAACATTGTCTACAACATTCCATGTCTCTCTTGTAACAATTCCTACATCGGTCAAACATCTCAATTATTGAAATCACGTATTACACTACACAAAAGTGATTCTCGACTTCACCCTGACCGTTGTGCATTAGCCAAACATGTCCATTCCACTGGTCATCTCATGGACTATACGAACACTACAATTCTTCACCGTGAGAACAATAAATCTAAAAGAGAGTTCATTGAAATGTCTTATATTTTCCTTAACGATTTCTCCATTAATGTTAAGAGTGACGTTAAGAATCTAAGCGATATATACCACTTCCTACTTAAATTGGATACCAAGAACAATACAACATCACAGATAACTAACTTGACTGATATATCCATTAACAACTAATCTACCTTTATAATTAATTTTCATTAACTAAAAAAGATAACATTCCCTTGCTTTTCTTAGATACATCTCAATAAGATATAATAATACATGAACAATAGAATATAATTAAATAAAGAAAATCAAAATAATATTTCCCTACACTGGGATTTAATTTCATTCGTTTTTACCAATGAACCTTAACGACATAAAGATTCATAAGAACTACTTGAATTTGTCAGCGCATGCGTTCTGGCTAAAACAGAACCTCACTTTTAAACTTTCTAAAAATCAAGAAATTTAGTTATTGCCGACAATTCAAAGAATTACCTCCTTTTAAATGTAGTTACATTGGGTTTTTCGATTAACCTTGGGTAAATCTTTGCGTGTTAAGTTCAAAGCTACCATACATTTCAAACCTTAAAAAAACTTTTTTTGCACATAGTAACAAAAAACACCACTATGTTACTAGCAAAGTTTTTTAATAGATAATATATGGTAGCTAATTATAATTTATTCTCTTTTAGCCCTGAAGAAGCCAAATTAATTCTCTTTGGCGAAAACGTTCGGCGAAACAATTGATACTCATTAGAGTCTTTCTTGCAGATTTCCCCAATATTTAAGAGTTTACTATATATATATATATATATATATATATATATATATATATATATATATATATATATATATATAAATTAAGGATCATTCGAAGAGTGGTGGGTTTTTCGATCAAATGGTGGAGAAAAAGACAAAGAAGGTGGCTACTTCATCTATTTATTTGAAGACGTTTCGTTATCTAATCAGAAAGCATAATCAGTTCATCTAAAAGGTATAATATGAAAAACCAAACATCCATAGAGAGGTGAATACAAAAGTGTTACCTCAAAAAGACATGTAGCAGTCAATGGTATAAAATGTAAAGAAGCTTAAGACATTAGACATTAAATAGTTAAGTTGTATAAACAACCAATTGAAACTAAGTACAGTTTACAATTTACAACTAATAAGATCACAAGATCACCCTTCCAACAGTAGAATATTATTTAGTTTAATTTTGACTTTAGGTAACATTATTAAGGTGGTTGCAAAAGTTTGCTGTAGTAATCTTGTAAAAAATGTAATGACAGTTACCACAAAAAGCTTTTACACTTCTTGGAGACACTCGGCAAATGGGAACCCATTATAAACCGACGAACCATCACGTGAAGAAACAGTGTCCTTGAAGTCCAAACATGAAAACATCAAGGCGAGTTATTAACCGCTAATGCATTGAAGCGGTAAATTTAAAGATATGATATAAAAAGGAGAAATCCTTGTCTGAACGAATCATTATATGAAAGAAACAGATGCTTGGAAACACCATTTTACTTTCAGTGAATGGCTCGAAGAAAACAAACAAACAAGTGAGGTCGATCCTTCCATATCATAATATAAGTGTCTAAGTTGTAGCTAGTTAGCCAGCCCCATGTACAGATTTAATTCAACTTCCACAGTCAAGGGTTCACAATACTTTGGTACTGAGTAATTAATAAGAATTATATGAATCAAATTAATTTAAAATTTTATTAAGGTAGTATGTCACAACGTTAAAATTTATATACTTTTTAGGTACAGTTATCGTCACTATTTCAAAACAAATCTTCAACTTATGATTATATGTACGTAAACTGTACACTTTCTATTTTAATGATATCTAGTTAAAATTTCCAAAGAAAGCAGTAATTTTTCCATAACTGTACTTAAATGAATCCATGTCATAATTTACGTGGTAACGTGCCTAAAAATTGGTAATGTGTAATAATTTTTGAACTTAGGTACAAAATAACTACGTTAAATGATTAACTATCCAAAAACCTTTATTTTAAGCAAATGTTCGTTATCCATACTGCCGTAATTTTTAAATTAACTGTACCTAAAGATAAAATTATAATTAAAAGCTGCAAACGCGGGATTTTGTTGATGTTACCGTTATAAGTTGGCATTTTGATAGTGAGAAATTAGTTCGGCTATCACTTAATAGATGGGAAAATACGTTCACGTGTCATTTGGTAGAAGGCAGCAGTGATGTATTAAATAGTGACAAATGTGTGTTTGCCGAATTTAAGAAAAATCTGCAAAACAGTGAAACCTAGTTTTGTGGTTATGTTTGTGAAATTATCTATTTGTTATGCAGTAACCATAGTACATAATACGAATCACGTGGTTTTGTTTAGCAAAGCGGCCCCTCCCAGTTAATATTTTGGCTTCGTTTGACTTTCAATTATCAATCATGATTGCATAACGTCACAGTGTTTTAAAAATACAAGTATACCATTTTTATCCTTGGCACCCTGACGTTACATAATCGTGGTTGAAAGTCAAACTGTGGTCAGTAAAGTTTACTGGGGGATAATACTGGTTTTTACATAATGCATAAATTACACAAGCTCCAGCATGTCACGTGGGGCTTATCTAAAAACAATTCCAGTTTTATTCACGTTTTGACAAATTTAATTTTTATACACAAAACAATATAATGTAATCATTGATTAAATTTTGTCGATTAATTATTTTCGTAAATGAAAAAGATTATTGAAATTTACTTGAGTCATAATTAGAAATCAGATGAAAATCTGAAATTTTCTGACGAAAAAACTTCCACTGTTAGCATTCGATATGAAAAAAATTGTTATTGTAGTGACGCTGTTTTTCAACTGACTAACGTATTTTAGATTTCTTAGAAATACTGTTCTTATAAATAAATGGTCTAATTATCATAATTCCTTTTTTGCTCATTATTTACCTGCTTTTCAAACAATTCCAAATTTCTTTATCAGTTTGGAATAAATATTTTTGGGCAGATAAAGAATTCAGAATTAAAAGTGAAACTGGAATAAACCATGAAGTGGAGATATCCAGGAGTGGCTAGTATACCTGTTGAATACAAAGCACGTGGTGTTCGTGTGTATTAAGGTATAAAAAAATTGCTTATTACAAGCTTAAATTTTTATTTTAAGAAGATCTTTTCGGAATTAAATCATTCCATCATCAGTTAAATAAAAAGTTGTTAAAAAACATTGTATGGCCACTTAAAAAAACTTTCGAAGGACATCCGTATTAAAATATAATCCTCATGGTTTTATCAAGGTAAATGCAATAGACTTAACTTATTGATTATTAAAAAACTGAAAACGGGGGCATCTTACATGATCCCCTGTAGCTGGTGAAGTTTTTTCGACTTACATTACCTCTGATCTGTTCTGGAGTCTTGGGCTAACTCAGTTAAGCCAAGACTCCAGAACAGATCAGAGGTAATGTAAGTCGAAAAAACTTCACCAGCTACAGGGAGTCATGTAAGATGCCCCCATTTTCAGTTTTTTAATAATCAATAAGTTAAGTCTATTGCATTTACCTTGATAAAACCATGAGGATTATATTTTAATACGGATGTCCTTCGAAAGTTTTTTTAAGTGGCCATACAATGTTTTTTAACAACTTTTTATTTAACTGATGATGGAATGATTTAATTCCGAAAAGATCTTCTTAAAATAAAAATTTAAGCTTGTAATAAGCAATTTTTTTATACCTTAATACACACGAACACCACGTGCTTTGAATTCAGAATTGTTGTAAATATTTCCAAATGAATGAACGTTTTGTGTATATATGTAGTAGGATAAAAAAATGTCAAGTAATTAATATGTTTACTTAAAACAATCCCTAATCAGCACATCCAGCTAAGTGTTGGTGTAAGATAATTAAATTTACGACCTTTTTCGTCTGAGAATGAATTCAGTATCATGTATCATATTAATATGTATTAAATTAGAATTGCATACATATAGTTAGTCGAATTTTTTCCACCAGAGCAAGCTGTATTAAATTAAAACCAGACTTTTGTAATTTAATACAAAAGTAAGTTTTTTGTACTTAAAATTTAATTTTGTATTATTTGGAACCCTGCATATTTCGCGAAAAATAACTGCGTAACGTGACAGGACTTATTAACGGGAAGTTAGTTGTTTTCGCTTATTTTAGTGCAAACTTTTTTCCGGCAAATAATTTTGTTTTTGCCGTGAGTGTCGGCCAAAGTTAACCTCGGAAAATGAAATCAGATAGAAAACGCAGTATAGTATGCAGAGTACTTCGTATAGTGCATTTACGAAAATTGCTAATGTTTTGGACAGTTTGTTAGCTTTACTTGTAATTCTTACAAGTAAAGTACAATGAGCTTTGTGAAGTGAAAAGTGCGGTACTTAAAAGTATATTCGAAGAAGCTTCCGAAGAAGAGTTAATCAGTGAGATGGAGGCAACGGACAAATACAGTGCAAGGTACTTTGAGTCATCAAGGCAAATTTAAATTACCTCCAATCGAGTCGAAAAATTATTTAGAGTGTGTAGCCTAGGTTTGGCAGAGAGGATCTCCAGATTAAAGTTTACATTAGAGAGGCCTTAAAGTCAATTTTGAGTCGAGTTTCTAGTAGTTCTTGTAATATTTCTGCTCTTTATGATATGGCTGAGTCAACTTCGTTCACTTGAGACCTTAGACAAAACCTGCTGACAAGTTTGCGGCGATATTGTATCCTCTTATTGAGTCACGTTTGCCAGAACATATGATTCGACTATTACATCTTGTTTCCGTGTCCATCGAAAATATCGGAGAAACTGCAGAAGTTAAAACTTTAGAAACAAGATTGAGTAGGCTAATGAGCTTTTTACAGAGTGAATTTCAAAATAAAGAAGAAATTGATTTAGCAACGGAAGGTTTTGGTTTACCGACTGAAAGTAAATATCAAGTCAATAGCCTTGTTGCCAAGAAAATTGTAAAATTACCTAAGCAAGGAACTGATCGACCCTTAGCGACCGCTGCTGGGTTAATAAATTATGAGGTTTACGGAAAGTAACTGCGGGACGTTCCACACGTAACAATAAATACACTTTTTAGTGTTTACATCTATTTTCAATACTTAGAAATGTTAAAAAAAAAACAGAGCATATCAGAATTTTAATGATTTTTATTCATTTTTTGTTTCTGTCCACCATTTTCGGTAAAAACAGTTATAAAAAAAACTATTGAGCTTTTCTATCATTCGAGCCCAAAGTTCTTCATCTCGCTCATTTTTTTCAATAAACAGTGGCTCTGTATCATTAACATATACTACAAAGTAGCAATAATCTTTTAGTGCAATATTAAGCTGGCCTTGAATCTAAAACAAATAAATATTATATTTTCTAAAAATATGTAAAAAATTGTATGTATGTACCTGATACATGGTTCTTTTTTAACTGTAATGTTCCATTTTTATTTTCCAATGGCACGTTTATTAGTGACTCTACTGCCTCCAAGAGGGACTCTCCACTTTTATGCACCTTCAGAAGGCAAACTTCCAACAAACTATTATCATGTACAATTCCTGAAATAGTAACTAATGTAATTTGATTCAAAATAGAAATTCACAAAAACGTGTAATGTGTAATGAAATTGAATGTGCATATTACCATCTGGAGTAGCAGCAAGATTATTGTAAATATTATCAATAAATATTCCACACTTCTGGACTCTCTTTTCAGGATTCAATTCAATAAATCTTTGTCTTGCGACATCTTTCTTATCTTTCCCATAAAGGGTATATTCGTTATCCCACGAGGGTGAAATCATTGTTTTTATTAAATTTCTACAGCTTGTATTAGGCCTTCTTTGGCAAATTAATCCAAAGTAAGAAGCCGTTAACCTATTTCTTTTAACATGCCTGTAGAAAGCATTGTTCCATTGACCGACGGTTTGTCTTTCGATCACCGGGATCTCTTCTGGTTGCAGCTAAAATAATGATTAGATTTATTTTCATTAAAAAAATAAAAATCTGAAATTTACTTGTATGGTTTTTAGGATCCTAGAATATTCCGACTGATATTCATCTTCGGTTAATGAAGGCTGTAAAGCGTGAGGACCATATTCAGTATTCGTTTTACTCTGCCTACTTTTTTTTTCGGTAAGTGAAACAAAATCCAGTTTTCGCTTAGATTTTAATTCTACAACCCGTTGGTTTTCTTGTATATTTTGTTTAAAATACTTTCCTAGTGACCTCTTTAATATACTTCTCCACTCTTTTTCCTGCCATTCTACACCCTCGTTGTAACGCAGGCCTGACATTGCTGAGCGACACCTGAAACTACCCCTCCCAGCGAGGTTTAGCCCCTTGTCCGCATTAAATTTACACAAAATGGACATGTACATTTCAGCACGATTATTGGTTTCTTTATCAATTAAGCGGTGATCTTTAGAAATGAGTCTCTGCAAAGAACCTGCAGATGTAGTTATATAAAAAAGTGCAACTGATAAATATGTATAAAGACAAACTAATTGAAGTGTCGGTTTTAACGTACCATTTATATGAAAGTATAAGCCAGTATTTTTAACTGATATCATCAAATGTGCATCTGCTTTTTTGCCGATTGCTGCAAATTTGCTTTTAAATTTTCCACATCAGCATAAGCAGCCATATTAATTATTTTTGTACAGTAATTCTGCAGTTCTTTAATTTTATTGTTAGTCAGAAGTGCTCTAGCTTCTTTGTTGACTGTAGTATCCGCTTTAATTTTATATAAAGCTTTTCCATAATTTTTAATTGCATGGTTGCGGCATTCTATTTTTGTTACATATTGTCCATAGGCAACTTTTTCACGAATTTTAGCATATATACTAGAGTCTCCATCTGATATAAACTGCAAAAATGTAAGTCCATGAAGAATGTGGCTTTGTTTAAATCCTTCAACTATTATAGATGTCTCCATTGCGGTAGATGAGCCTTGCCAGTTTTTGTAACAAGTGTGAAGAGGTACAGGCTCGTTTTTAGATTCATAACGGGCACAGAATGAACAATACTTATTTCTAACTCCCAAATATAATAATTTTTTAGTGAATTTTCCAATAATAACTGCCTAAAATGTAAGAAATTTAGGTTTGTAACATAATAGTCTATAAATATACATACAACGCCAGGTGATGCATTATAGCTATGTCCATAAGATCTGCGACTCCAACCTCCGTCACAATACACAGTAGTCCATGGTATGCCATCAGAATCTAGTTGCCCTTCTGCTATAGCTAATTCTCTTTCCTTTATACCAGCTTCTTCCATGGAAATCCTTCTATCCACTTATCCCTAAGTTCAATTTCAATATTATGGAACAATCGATAAGACATGGAAGGAATATCTAATGCACCTAAAAAAATCAATGAAACTAAATTTGTACTTTATTACTGTATTATCACAAACCTAACAATCCTGTTAACTGTGCATATGTACTACTTGTTGATAATGTGCCCCAAACAGCTCCATAATTAATAGTTGACTGCTCACAAGGGTTTTCTGTTGACTTTTCAGTCTTATAGCCACACATGTTGCATAGTAGTACCACTGTTGAAACTAAACCTTTATGTTTTTCATCAATTATCTGTAGATTTCCCATCGTACAAACTTTTGAATGGGCAAACTGTAAGTTTAAAGCCCACTGTAGGACATAATGTAAATCAAGAATTCGGTGTCCATTAAGATATGTTTGTTTTACTGGTTCTTTTTTAATTTCCAGGGGATGATTGTTAATGCTAAAATTGAAACATGTTTGTTGGTAATTAAAAAGACACCATGTATTTTACTTTCATATTTTTTACCTTTCATATTCTTCTGAAGAAATAAAGCTGAACTCATGTAAATCTGATGAGGTTGATTGCACTGCTTCTTTGCTAAAAAAAACAAGTATTGCTGTCTATTATCTTATCAGTCCATGTAAACTTAACACAATTTTACAATGAAATTTGGTATGATTGTAGTTTTCAAAATGCCTCTTTTTAAGTCTTTTTTTATAATAAGATATTTTAAACCTTTTGATTTAACAAATTCGTTACTGCTTACAGAATGACACACATAAATGACTTAAGCATTTTTAATAAGGTTATTTACACTAAATTGTAAATAACCTTAAAATAACCTCTAAAATAAGTTCCTGAATATGCTTTCTTTTTTTTGCAGAGTATTTATAACAAAAGACAAAATTTACATGCAATGTAAATAAAATATAAATATAGATACTCACTTCTCTTTGTCACTAATAGAACCACAAGCTACTACTAAATTTTTTTTTAATTTTTCTAACATTTAATCAATGTGCGATTACGCTTGGTAGATCTTTTATTAAAGGACTTTAATCTGGGCATTTTGTTCACACGTAAAAAATATTTAATATATAACCTTTGGCATACCAAAAGCACAAAACAAAATCCCGTTATTTAACTAATACTTAAATATTAGCAACACTACCCATGTTGACATAAAACAAAAACAAAAATTTTGTGGGTGTTCTTGGCTACCATCGTCAAATGAACTTCATACACACGAGTTATAGCAATAGGTACTTACCTATCTATTTGCTTCAATATTAGGAAACAAGACTGGTATACACTATTTAAAATGTTTATAAAACTAAAAAAAAAACAACACTCAACAAAACAGCAACCTCAAAGGTAAATAAATAACAACACAACACGATACAAAATTAAAAAATTATATGGAATGACCCAATCCGAAAATAAGTATTTCTGAAACTTCTACTAATAGCTCATATCAACTTACATTGAACATGACTGCCGATTGAGAGCGAACTGTACCGATCGTATTATATTATAACTCCCAGTACTTGGCCTCGCTGGCAACTATGTCGCTGTTCAGAGACTTAAATTTCGGGAAAATTAAAATATTAGAATATGATGCACTCAAAGTGCACTTGTCATCTACTCAAATGCACTTGTCATCTACTCAAAGAATTGTTAAACGTTAGTTTATTTCAATGCCACTCATTTTAACTGCGGCGTGAACATACCCCCAAACTATATAAACTACATGTCTTATTGAGGTAACACGTTTGTATTAACCTCTCTATGGATGTTTGGTTTTTCTATTATTCTTTTTAGATGAACTGATGATGCTTTCTGATTAGATAGCGAAACGTCTTCAAATAAATAGATGAAGCAGCCACCTTCTTTGTCTTTTTCTCCACCTTTTGACCGAAAAACCCACCACTCTTCGAGTGATCCTTAATTATATATATATATATATATATATATATATATATATATATATATATATATATATATATATATATATATATATATATATATATATATATATATATATATATATACATCTAGCGGTTAATGTAAGCTCCGTTCTAAAACGGTATTATACTAACTCCAGTAGAATATACACCGTGTATATTATTATCTGCGTAGCGCTTTATGTAGACTCCGAGCAACACGTAGGATTAAGTGAACTTTGTAATAGGTTAAAACACTTTTGGGATCCGTATATATTCTTTCGCGTACACAACTAAACTCTTGCGATGTTGCCAATAATTTGATTAGTCGTAGACTTTCAAATTTTACAGCAGGTACGTTTTGGAACTTCAAATTTATTTCAATATCAATCAATTTAGTCATCGAGAAATTTCACAAATACTTGGTTAATGTAGTTAAATATTTTACGGTGGTAATTTATATTACTTACTTTAATTATTTTTAAACTTAAGTAGTGTCTATTATAAACTTGGAAAAGGCAAGAGTTCATTTTTATTAATTAGTATTTTTTTTAAATGCGTTGGCACTGAAATATTTATTATATAAATGTACGTTTCGATGTTTCGATTGCTATAGTTTATGACGTATAAAATATTTGTTTCATGAAGTAGTAAAATTTAAATTATAACAATTTATAAATCATTCTTAAAATTCCAATTTTTTACTGTCTAATTTCAATATTTCGATTTTTAAATGTAGGGAATTCAATATCCTATATACTATATTTTAGATACACATAAACACATGGATACACTTATGACAGATACTAAAAGAAGAAATATTTCGGTACCTTAGGGTAACTTGATTCTCGGCAACATATCTATTACAATTACATATAATATGTTCGGTCTTATAGTTTTAAATGCTTTGTCGCTTGTACAAGCTATTATTTTCAACTTTAAATAATTGTGTTTTTGTATCTTTCGTTGTCAGGCATATCAAAATTTAATTTTTAATTTAGAAGTAAATGTATATATAATATTCTTTTTTCTGCCACTTGGTTTAAATATAGTTCACTTATATTCTTCTTGCTTATTTATTTTTATTCGTAATACTTATTAACGTACGTAATAACGTACCCGTTTTTGCAAAAAGCAACAACGGGTACGAAAGATATCGGGTATCAGGGGTGATATTTGTCAATCTAAATGCCACTTACCACATATTAAATTAGACGACATTTCTCCAAAACCGGAGATATGTATATCTACAGAACAGAAGATTTTTCGTATCATTCAATGGTAAGATGAAGAACGCAGATGAATGGTCTCGCTTGGGGTAGCGTAATGGCACCTACACTGTATTACATTTACACAAATGATTAACCGATACCAGTAGATACTAGGACTTTCATGTAGACGATACATTGCACAACCAAAACTTTTGTTGCTGAAGTGAATAAAAATCTAAATGATGCCTTAAATATAATAAAAATAAACTACGAATTAATTTTAAGCCAAACCCTGAAAAATCTTAGGAGCGCTCCTTCAATTTGTCTAAGACCGGAGCTTTCACAAAACTGAATATCTAATCCAATATAATCTATAATCTAATATAAATACCTTTTTTTTTTAACGCATCTACCACGCAGAGGCATTAGCGTATTTAGATTAATGTTACAGTTGATACAAATACATAGTGTATATACATTAGTTTACAATTAATAATAATATGTATGTGTAATACAATGTATGTTTTAAATCTTATGAAGAAGTTGACAGTCTTTAAGATAAGAAATTATTCTTTGGGTATCTGTATTTTCGTCTAGGGTAGTTGGGTATGCTATATTTGAGTCGTTCACTGTTATATTTAGGACACTGTATTAAAAAATGTTTCACTGTTAGAACACGGTTGCACACTTCACAAACTGGTTTATTTTTGCGCTGTAGTAAATAGCCATGAGTAAGTCGTGTATGGCCGATACGAAGACGGGTAAGTATCACATGCTCTCTTCTGTCTTTTATTTTTGGTTTCCAAAGATGTGGATGTTGGTTGACTTCGTATAGCCTTTATGGAGTGTTGTTCCAAGTTTGTTGCCATTTTTGAATTATTTTTTGTTTTAAGTATGGTTTTAAATCGTTTTGTACCAATATGTTACTTTCTTCGGACATCAGGTTAGTTGGTGCGTTTTTAGCTAGTTTATCTACGACTTCGTTACCTTCAATTCTGACATGAAAAGGCACCCATAAAAAATGAACTTGAATGTTCTTATTTGAAATGTTTTTAAGTTCTTTTTTAATAAGAAGTAGAAGGGGGTTGTCACAGTACAATTGAGTCAGTGAGGATATTGAATTTAGAGAATCTGTGATTATTATACATCTTTCTTGGTTTTTGTTTTGTATTAACGATAGTGCTTTTAGAATTGCGAATAATTCAGCCGAAAAGATGGTTGTAATTGACGACAATTTGAAACTAACTGAGGTGTCTTCCGAATAAATTGCTGCCCCAACTCTGTCTTCATTTTTTAACGCATTGGTGTATACGTTATAGGTATTGCCATATCTGTTTAATAGTGTATGAAACTTGTGTTTAATGACGGTTGATGATATCTCTGATTTTCTTAGGTTTATTAGACTGATGTCGATAGCCTGAAGAGATATTGTCCATGGCGCAGGGTTGTGGATTGAGGAGTTATCATAAGTTTTTTGAAATTGAAAATTTAATTTGGATAAGTATGATCGTATACGAAAGTAAAAAGGATGATCAATTTGATGTGTTTGTTAAAATTTATTTGTAAATCGCTCAGCAAAAACGTTATGCACAACTGGATTATTTCGGTTTGATGACACTGCTGCTGCATATGTTAGGCTTAGTGGAAAATATGAATTTTACTATAACAAAATATAAACAAACCATGAAAATTTGATGATTTGAAGGGAAAAATGTCAAATTAGGCTAGAGCAATAACTGAAACAAAAGAATCAAGTGGGAATAATGTCGAATTAATTTGAAACATTATAATACCAACATAAAAGCAAAAATAAAAGAGGCTTTTTGAGAAAGAAAAAAAAACACACTTTATTAAAAGAGGTAAAAGTAAAATGTTAGAAAAAAAAATGCTTATATAAAATGGGAGAAAAGACCTGGGAATGAGAAGACGGGGTAGACCAAAGCTGAGGTGGATGGACGGGGTAACACAAAATGCCGAGAAGATCAGAGTCGGCAACTGGAAAATGCAAGCGAGGGACAGAATAGAATGGCGTAGAAAGCTTGAGAAGGTCGAGGCACTCTAAGGGCTGTAGTACCAAGATGATGATGATGATGATGATAAAATGAAGACCTAAAAGTCCGCCGGAGGGTTTGAAACAGATGTAAAAGAGGGCAAAAACCAAATCAAAGAATTGATTGAGATTAAGTACATCCCTAGAGAAGAATGAATAACATATCTCAGATAAATAAACGAAACAACAGAAACTGAGTATAACCTTGTAACTCCAGAAATATAATTTAATTAATTAACGCAAATCGTACGAACTGAAATACAAGAATCCATCACGCAGTTAAAAAATAGAACCCCCATGAAAAAAATACAGTAGAGTATAACTACTTTTGTACTCTAGCATTATGGTAAGAAGTTAAAAATCTAAATACCTACGTAATTATATTACCGAAAAGTTAATAAAAACTTCTGTTCGTTAGAGGCAAGAGAAAGCGTATATCAGAATGTATTATGAAAAATTTTGTAAATAATACAGTATGCAATTTAATATAATGACAAGAATACTTTTATATCTTTGCTTATGGCATATTTTTGAAGCGTAGCTTCTATACTGGCATTGTATTACTTTTTTCTCTCTACAGTAAAATACTGAGGTGAGCGTCACGGAACTAGCTCCACAAGATGGCGTCGTGAAGGGTAGCTTCATAGAATAGCGGCTCTTGGCATCGATTCACTACTCTTGATCAATTCGTTTTTAGTCATCATATATTTACTTTAAAAATAACTAACAAAATATAGGCAATAAATGAGAAGTAAAAATTAAAACAATATTATCTCACTAAAAGACTTGATTTGTAACGATTATCAAAATTTAATAAAAGTCATATAATCAATGTCATCCGATTAATAACAAAATCAAATCGTCTGTCAATAAAAAATGTGAAGAACAATTGGACAACACATAGTTTGGATTTAGAGGTGGATAGGGAACAAAAGAGGAATTGTGCGCAATGGTGGTACTATTACAAAAATGCAGAGATTATAATGAAAACGTATTCATATCTAATATAGATTTTCAAAAGTATTTGACATAGTTCAACCTGGTAAGCCCATACATGCATTAAAACACATAAACCTAGATACCAAGATATTAATTTAATAAAAAATCTACTAAAATCAAACAGCGGTCATGCGGGTGAAAGATAGTTGGACAAATCAAGCAGAAATTCAAAAAGGAGTCAGCCAGAGATGTGTGTTGTCACCACAATTATTTAATGTGTACTCTCAACTAATATTTTAGGAGACACTGTGGGAAAGAAGTAAGGAATGGAGTGAGCATCATTAATAACATAAAATTTGCAGACTAAACGCCAATTATGACAGAATATATAGACGATTTACAAATTCTTATAGAAATCATTAACAGATAAAGCAAAAAGATAGGACTAAACTAAACAGATAAAAGTCAATGTTTACAAATAAGAAATTGAGTATGGTTATTAGATTGAGATCGTCGAATGTTATGTATGGTCGCAACTGCTATATGGGGTAGAAGCTTGGACCCTGAAAGCCAAATCTGTAAAAAAATTAAAGGTCTTCGAAATGTGGCTATATAGGCGTATGCTTAAAATTCCTTGGACCGTAAAAGTCTCAAACGAAGAAGCGTTAAGACGAATTGTCTATCTGGACATCGTATCTGGGCCACATAGTTCGAAACGATAAATACTCTCTTCTACGCGTCATCATGCAAGGAAGAGTAGAGGGAAGAAAAGTCTTAGGAAGAAAGACAAAATCTGGCAGAGAAATATCAGAGATTGGACTAACTTCAGTGTTAGTTTATATTATATCTAAAAAATCTAAAAGAATATCTAAAGTCAAATTTAACACGCTTCCATGCCTTGTAGTGAAATTTTGTTTCTTATTACGATACCGGATCCTGTAAAATTTTAAATACCTACATTAAATTAAATCTCTCGTAAATTATAAAGCCTATCTCTTAGATTGAAATAACAAACTTCATAGTATTATGATATGTAGTATTGTGATAATGTGTAGGTGTCAGTATTCTTTTAGATTTATAGGTTTGGTATATCAATTTCACGGTTATGTGTCATACGGTTTCATCTTTCAAACAAACATTAAAAACCATAAAAACTTTCATTTTACATACAATTAGCACATTGGCTCTGAAAATGACCTATAATTATGCATTGTTAAAAATTGTATAGATTTATCAATTTAAAATGTTCTTTGTCGTCTTCCGATTATTTATCTTAATTCGTTCCTAATTAAGCACATGTTGTCCACAAGGTACCTCTCTCTCCGTCTTTTTATCACTACTTTTTTTACCTTTTGCCATAGTTTTCCTCATTTTCTTTATTCATATCGATTTCACTCATAACGAATATTGGGTAGTTTATTGTTTCATGAAACTTTCTCCTTATATGTCCGTCGTATCATACAAGTTGTCTAGTTATTATAGCGTATATAATGTCGTATGTTAATTCCATTTTATTTAACAACAAAATATTAAAAACTTTGTTTTCAAAACTTACACCAAATTAATTGTATCTTATCACTACAGCTGTTTCGGCAGAGTGCCTTTCTCAAGTCTCAAGTTTCTCGAATCCATCAATCATCTATTGTATTTCTTATCAAGATTTTGAAGCAGCTGTGCTCCATTAGTCCATTTTTGTTGCTTTTTGTCACTGTATCTCTTTTTTCTTTATTGTCATCATTACGTAGCGCTACAACACTGGGTGGGTCTTCGCTAACTATAACTTTTTTCCAAGTTGATCGATTTTCCACGAATCTTCAATGAAATGTTAATTTTCTAAGATATTATTGGATGTTTTCTCTCCATTGTATACTGAGACACTCAACATTCTACTTAGCAGAAACTTAGCACAGAAGAATGTCAACAGACATTCTTCTGTGCTAAGTTTCTTCCATACCAGTTTTACAAGTTTGACATCTTGGCGTCTATGCATGTATCCGATCTACTTTAAGCAATTTATTTTCCTAAACAATATCGTTATAAGAGCTTTCTTTATTCAGTATATGTTCTTATTCTATACGGATTTGTAGTGATATAATAATGAGGTTAAACATTTTTAGAAGAATTATGCTCTGTATTTCTTTAGTGACATTATTATTAACCGTGATTATTGATCTAAGATATTTAAAGTATTCCATACTTTCGAAATTGTAGTTGTTGACTTTTTTGTTTTATCTAGATGTATTGAATTGCTCTCTTCTCTTGATTCGCTTGTATTTGGTTTTTATTTTGTTGATTTTAAGTGAAACAATTTTCGTACTCTATTCGCTTTGTTAAAGATGTCGTTTGCGGACGGGAGAGAGTTTCTTATGAGATCAATATCATTAGAATATGCTAGGAGTGCTTTTTACCTTGGTCCATTAATGGATTACATCTTAAATATGCGTTATTTCTATTTTAGTAAGCTGTTCATTAATTTTTTGAATATTTAAATCGAGTATCAGTGTTTATTCGACTGTTTTATAACACAGTTTCTTGGCGCCTATTTTAATCTCTGTTTTTTTGGTTCGGTTATCATTATTACAAAGATTTTGCGGGATATCGACATAGGGAACTCGGTGGTATATCCTTAACGTTTCCATAACCAACGTTCGAAAATTTGTCTTACTGTAAAGTCATGACGATTTTACTAGGAAATATAGTGCTATTTAATAATAATAAAGTTCAAGCAACAATTCCTATATGCATTAACTTGGTACTGATATCTCTGCTCCCCGATCCCAGGTAGCAATCAGGAAAACATTAAAACTGCTAAACTCATGCTTCCTATTATCCAACGATTAGCCAGTCCAGGACTTTACGCCTTATTATAGTACTGATATTGCTTCTTCCCATCATAAGTGAATATAATATTCAAGGAAGGTTTTGGAAATTTAACAGGAGTTTTTATGTTAGAATATTATTTCTCTGAGAATGTGAAGAATATCTATTTGCTATCCGGTTTAATCCATAGATTAAATATTAGAATGCTATAGAATAATGCTACAAGCAGCAAAAAAACGGTCTAATAGTCAGTAATCAGAAAACCAAATAAATGTTCTTTAACATACAAAAGAAAGGATGTAGAGTAGAGCATAACGTAACAATCAACCCATATAATTTTAAAAGATTGCAGCATTTGGGGTATCGTAAGTAAAACTCAGGTATTAATAAGATCAGTATTACTAGAAAAGCCATCAGAAGTATTGCCAAGAAATGTAGAGCATATAGTGAAATCTAAATATCGTAGAATAAGATGTATCGAGCAGTATCGAGCGAGAACATTATTGATGAGGAAAGGGAGACCCATCGCTGAGAAAGTGAGAAACTAATTGCCAAAAGCAAAGGGTACTTTATAATAAAGTACCCGTAGTCTAAAGCATAAGCATTTTGTCTTTTGTAGTCTTTTCCTACTCTTTAAGTAAGTGATGGATTCGACCGTTACTTGATGGAAATTTATTTTATCTGACAATAAAACAGGTATGCGTTTACACGTTATAGCCTGTAACTGAATAAGTTGAACAGGGGACAACTGTTTGTCTCAAGTTGGTCATTCAGAATTATGGCTGTATTTTTTAATTTGCTGATTTCCCTAAATTCTAATTTCCATAAAATGTAAAAATACCTTAAGGCTTTTATTTTAAATATACTGTTTTAGTAATGAAAATACGTAAACAGAACCTTTAATATACATGTAACCTTTGATCTCTGGGATAAACCCATCTCCTGAACAATAACGCCGATATATTTATTTGAAATTTTGTACACTTATTTTACCCGTTTATGTCCTTATTATCCATATATGAGTTGTCACCGATATGTTAAACTCACTTACTTTTCACAAAGAAACTCTATATTAAGTACGATGATTACTATACATATCTGATTCGAAATATCGTCAAAAAGTAACAGTATGTAAAATTTAAATTTTTAATGAAAAGTTAAAGATTAGCCATTTCTTATGGGGTGCAAAAGAGAAGCCTTTACGAAAATTTAAGTACTAATAAAACCACCGCAATCGGACGTACCCTGGGTAATGAATAATTAATTAATCGGCTAATCACCCGTTCAATATGATTTTTGTCAAATCAGTCCTTTTTAGGACCAACTATTCTAATTATGTCTATAAATATTAAGGGCATATCTAGAGATAAAGACACTTGTTGTGTTTATGACATTCCAACATCCAACATTATTGTTGGATATCCCAAAATTGACAAAGTAAGTCTAAAACGTTAATCACAAAAAACTTTTATCATCCATTAACTTCGAGTTTTTATCAAGGTTAATCAACTTCTTCATTTAAAAAAACGTTTCTTGGCTTATTTTAGATGCTCCTGAAGATGCTCTAGGGAGCTAAAGTACTTGGGCAAGATTTAATTAATAAAACTGTACTCGATACCTGCCTTTATTTTATCAAAGTACAATAAAAATAGACTATGAATCAATTTTAAGCCAAACTGCGGAAAGAGTCAGGTGTGCTCCTTCAATGTCCCTAACAGAGACGCTTTCACAAATCTGAACATCCAATAGTGTCATGAAATTCTTAAACTCTGGACTTGCTATAAATAGCTTGAAGATAATTTGTATCACACCTTGTCATTCACAGAACTTTGTTTAAAACTAAATGGCAAACTACAACCAGAAAAATAATATTCTTCGCAAACTTTTCAGCTAAAACTGGGAAGCACATCCTTCAACCCTTAAAACGTAGACGCTTGCACTCTACGCTTTTGCTGCCGAATATACCTTGCCAGTATGGATGACACCAACACATACTTAATACGTAGATTTTGCTATAAATTAGTCAGCCAAATTCAGCGGATATTAAGACTCACATCCACACATAAGCTCTAGAATATCGTAGCTATCAATCCACCTAATATCCAAAGATAAGTAACTAGAGAACGAAAGAAACCAAGTCTAGATTCGCAACATCCGCAAAAGAATAAGCTGCTCCTCGCCATCTGAACCCTCGAGAGGAATTTCCTTATGGTAGCTATCTTCCTAAAATCTTCCAGGACGGCTCTTGCCTGCAAACACCGGTTAACCTGTGTGAATGTGGGGTTGTACAAGATTCATCCCACCTTCTTAGATGACTTTGCCCTTCAAATCGCTCTTTTCTGAAGTGACAAGGTTTAATTATTTGAACTGAACATATAAAGTACAGTCAGTAAGCTATTGCTTTTAAAAATCATTGCAAATTTGACACTAACTCCACTTATATTGATTACATATTACCCCTAAATAGAAGATAAAACATTCAGAAGTATGTAATATTGGTGAAGTGGTATATTCTTGTTAGATAAATTAAGCATTCTCCCTTTTTTGCGCATTACTACCAATTTTTACACGAAAATATCTATCTTAGCACTTAAATATTTATTCTAAGATAAACTATCTAGAATTATATATAGTAAACAGACAAAACCAGAAATAAAATAATAAAGAAGCTGTATACAAGATATCGTAAAACAATGGATGAAATAAAAGAAGTTCTTATTAATCGAATTCTTAAACGAAACGTATAAAGACATACTGACGTTAATAAAATACATTAGGAAATTTCCGCATATGAAAAAATACATCCAATTTGGTAATGAAATCCTTTTGTATCCATAAAGCTATTTTTAGAAAAGCACGTACCTACCAAAAACAGGTATTTGATAGTATACATATCTATTACATACTGCAATGCGTATGAATGATACCAAAAATAAAGAGTCCGTATGAACCGTTTAGAACATAAGCTGGAAATATACGGCTTAATCGCCTAGTTGCCAAACTATCGGAGCTTACTTAGACCGATATACTAATGGTTCCAATATACAGTGAAAAAGATCTGAACGACCCCTATAATATATACACGTGAACTAAGCGATATACATTCATGATACAGGGCTACTTATGAGCTCCACAAAATTTTTAAAAATTATGAAACTATACATGTTAACGAATCGACAGAGTCAATATTATGGAATAGTCAAGTGAGCTCCGTATATCGGTGTCCACTTGACCACGGAGCTCTTTTGAACCTGAATTTTAACATGGGCGGAGTTCACTTTATGCCGTATATATATATATATATATATATATATATATATATATATATATATATATATATATATATTCATTCTTGGAAAGGGCTTTAGTGACTAGGTGAGTTTTAATATATATGGATATTTTGGGTCTTCTAGTCAATAATGGTCTAGTCAATATATAATATATATATATACATATATATATATATATATATATATATATATATATATATATATATATATATATATATATATATATATATATATATATATATATATTGTTATGTTTCTTCTTTCCCAACCAAAGAAAAATAAATAAAAAATATCCATCGAAATAAAATTTTAAGATATCAATATAAACAAATTGTATATAGTAATTTAAGATAAGATTTAGTGTAGATAAGAATAGAAATTTGTTTGAAAAAGAAGGAGAACAGGAAAATGAACATGGGAAAAAGAAAATTGATAATTCGGAAAAAGAACAAACAGTGGAAATGAATTTGGCAACGAAGCAAGGACAAAGAAGAAAAGGAAGAAAACTTAAGAAAAGAATAAAGGAAGTCAATACCGGAGATTCCTCAAAAGAAGGGATGAGCCCCGAAGAAGAAGAAGAAATAGTGTCAACAAAGGAAAATGAAAGGGATATGATTGAAACAGTGGTATTTAAGGAAGAGATTGATGAAAAAGAGGAGGAAAAATGTGCGATAAATATGTGTCAAGAATCTGAGGAAACAGAAAGAAAATTGATATGTGGAGAAGAAAAAGAAAATGAGGTGCGTCTGATGTTAAAAGAACACGAAACTTTAATAAATGAGGAAAACAGAGTGGCAAAAAAGTACGAACATTTTTTTAAGGTCCGTACATAGTAAACAATAAGAATGGGATAAATAGTTATGAGTTGAAGCACATAGAATCAGACAAGATTAGGGGAATTTATAATATCAACGATGTTTACAAATATTATGAATAAAATACTGGTATTGTTTTTGCGTAGAGAAAAATCCCTGCATAATTCAGTAATTTTTATCATATGCAAAGGCGGGGATTTGTTATGTTTCTTCTTTCCCAACCAAAGAAAAATAAATAAAAAAAATCCATCGAAATAAAATTTTAAGATATCAATATAAACAAATTGTATATAGTAATTTAAGATAAGATTTAGTGTAGATAAGAATAGAAATTTGTTTGGCAAACGACCTTTTTCCGTTTCAAACAAAATTATCAAAAAAACCTTTGTTTAGAATTAGAAGACATTTTACCTGTGAGTTAATCTTTTCATTGTTTGTATAATCGAGTATTAAATGACCATATTCTAATCTTTTGAAATATGTATAAATTGTGTATTGACAAAACCAATTTTAAAGTAAGCTATTTAGTTTTTCTCTGAAACCGATACCTTTTCCAAAATCATGGTAAACACAATTTGAGCTTTTGATTGGACGGTCGTTTTTAAATGGGAATTTGTGAGCCGATCATGAGAACCGGAGAGGTCAGTGATAATTTGTCATCGAAGGAAATAGTTTTGTCTCAAGGTAGGGTGTGGTTCGTGAGTTGGATACCGGCATTGTGAAAAGAATTGAATAGTTTTGCAGAAGGAGATAGCAAATAGATTGAAAGATGTGAAGATTTGTGAAAGTAGTTTTACGGCATCAAGTTGACAAAAGGAGGTCCTTGTGTCATTAATAAGTAGTTGAGTTTTTGGAGAAGTGCATCAGGTGTTTTTCATCAAGGAGCCTAGGTGCCAAAAAGGAGAGATCACATCGTTGAGGAGACTGGATTTTTCTGGGTATGTTCCAACATACAACTCAATAAGAAAATAAGCTGTAAGTGTTTTGTACAATTGAATTTTATATCTGTGAAGGATCGGTTTGACATCATGGTGATTAGCATTCAAATTTAAGAACTGAGGTTTTGTTAGGCTAATCAAAAGTTTAAAGTTTTGTTGTTTTCTTGTTTCAAGTAAAGAAAAATTTAAGTAAAATTGATTTTAACTTAATATAAATGTATGTAGATTTAAAAACTTATTATTATAAAAATTTGATTTATTTTCTTGTATGCTGATTGACAAGATAACGACAGTATTTGATAATTGTTTTATTCGTTCATATAAAATAAAGAAACGTAAATTTTTGTAATATAATATTTTTTTTTATTCTTATCTTTCTTCCCTATCCCGATAAAAGACAACTAGAAAATCTTTGAATCCATCGAACACAGGTAATATAAGGAGTTTATTTTACTTTTGATAACAAATAAGTTATATTTTTTTATTGGCTCAATAAACTAAGATTAAAGTCAAAATAAACAATCATAACAATATATATATATATATATATATATATATATATATATATATATATATATATATATATATATATATATATACATATACATATACATATACATATATATATATATATATATATATATATATATATATATATATATATATATATATATATTATTAGATTCCAAATTTTAAACAAAATAAATATCAGCGACAGTAAAATAATCGAAAACACCCTGTAAATAGAAATATATTATTTGTAATGATTAGACTTCGGCAAATATGCAAATAAAAATGTAGAAAATATGCGCATAAATATGCACGTGTTTACCCGTAAATATGCAAATATTTTACAAAATATGCATACAAATAAATAAAAAAATCGTAAAATAGTAACAATTTTATTTAAAAAAAAAGTGTACATAACTAAATATTTCCTACTATTCATTAAGATTTACATTTATTTTAAGTAACTACATCATTTTTAAGTATGAATAAACTTATTTAGAATTATGGTAACAATAAATGACCAAGTGGTGTTCAAAATTTTCTAACAAAAACTTGTGGCTTCTGTCTGAGTACATATATTTATATATTGAAAAACTTCGTTCAACATCAACTGATGTAACGGGAGCATTTTTCAAACTAACCAAAACATTTGGTTCTAAATTAATTGTTTCCGAAATATTTCCAGCTAGAACACTGACTACTTCAGAAAGAATAAGGTAACCTTTATTTTTTTCCATAGTAGCTTCAAATTTTTTTAAAATATCTTTTCCAATATTACCTCTAACGTTCCGACAACATGACGCAAATTCTTTTATTAATGCTGTACTTTCGAACAATGACAGTTTTGGTGATTCTAACTGAGTAATTGTTTTTTGAACAAAACTAAAATTTGATTTTATAAATGAAAGTTCTTGTTGAAGCAAGTTACTCTGAAAAGTTTGTTTAGAATCCAAAAGAGATTGGGAACTTTCATCTGTTAACGTATCAATTATGTTCTTTATTTTAAAAAAATGATCTGCATAAAAATTAGCTGCTTCTAACCATGTTCCCCATCGCGTTAAAATAGGTTGTGGTGGAAGAGGAATGTTAGGTAGCATTTCTTTTTAAAGTTGAATATTTATAGGAGATTTAAGAAATACTTTTTTGACACTGGATATCATGGTATTTACAAGAGGAAACTTTTTTCGTATTTCCTCTGCAACTCTGTTTAATCCATGCGCTACACAAGTAACATGTATTAAATCTGGGAAAAATATTTTTAAATTTTGTCCTGCTTTCACCATATAAGGAGCAGCATCCGATAAAATAAGCAGTAATTTATTAGAAGGAATAGTTGTCGGAAGAAAAAAAGTTGCTAATGTTTCTTGTATAAAACGCGAAATTGTTAAAGCATTTGTTTTCTCAAGTTGCTGGCATGAAATAAGATGAGATTTTGGTAAGGTATCTTCTTTAAGAACACCAATCAATAAATGAGCAATATACTTTCCTGAGGAATCAGTGGTTTCGTCTACAGATATGTAAAAATAATTATCTGCAATTTCTTCCTTAATATTAATTAACACCGACGAGTATAGCCCGTTCACATTATTTCTTCTTAGAGACCGATCACTTGGAACATTAAGTTTGCAATATTTTTTTAGAAACGAACTAAAATTTACATTTGCTAATTTTGAAAGCGGTATGTTTGCAGACACTAATGCGCGACACAAGTCTTCATTAAGAGTTTCTTGCTCATCTAATTTTTTTGAAGTAGATTGGAAACATTTAGCCATTGAAGTTTGATGTTTTCCTCCTATTTTTCCTTTTTTTGCAATGTGTGAAGCAGTTCTCACATGTTGGTCTATCTGAAATTTCTTCTCACATGCTATCTATAAATAAAAATAAAAACCTTTATTTTAACCCAACCTTTAAAATATAAAAATATACAAGGTGTTTTTGGTTAATCAAATAACTGGTTTGGAAAAAAAAACACTCGCTAAGTGTTTTAAATGCAGTATTAATCCACAAATTAGTTTTTGTTACTAACCATTAGTACATCATATAACTTATTTTAAAATTCAACAAAAGTTTTTTTTTGTTAATTCAATTACAATAAAAATAATTGTGTTTTAGAATAGCTGACTTCATAAAAAAAGCAAAGGTGAAAAATTTTTCTAAATACACACCATTGTATTGTACCATGGACAATTTTTTCTCACTAAAGGAAGCTATTTTTCATTTAAAAACAACCTACGAGTACTAAATTTCAAGTAAATACGTTTATTGGTTTTAAAGTTATTGTTGTTATTAACTAAAAGAATTTAATTTTTTTTAATTTTAACACCCTGTATCTCGAAAAGTAAATAAGTTTGACCCCTCATTAACTATATCGTTTTGTTCAATTTTTCGAGAAGTATCTACAGTCAAACGTTGTAAGTGTCATTTGGAAACACCCTGTATGTATGAAATATTAGATATTTAATAGAAAATATTAGATACTTACAATTTTGCCACAGACTGAACAGTAGATTTTTCCCATATCCATAGACAGCTCTTTATAAGGTTTAATCCAAGTTGAAGCACTGGTTGTTTTAGGCATTATAAAATCACAATCTTCCTTTTTGTTACGCACAACGAGTGTTTACGCTTTGAATATCAAAACAAAAATGATTTACAAATCTGAGCATCAAATTAGAAATGTTTAGGTACCTAATTCAATAAACTGGGAGATTTTGGAAAATCCCTAAATTAGGAACAAAACTATTAGCCGTTTACCTGCTGTTAAGATACAATAAATTGTAGATAGATTTGGGGATTAGATCATAAAATGCAAATGAGCGAACCCTTAGCGATTATCCAATAACTGAATGCCTCAGTGACCGAGACTTTCTAAGAATGTTGAGGGCTACTTAAATTGATCTTCTTTGAAATTGTAAATGTTTTGTACCTGTAGAGATTACGTACTTAGATCTTTTTTTTGATTAAAATGACTACAAAATTTTATACAAGAATTGAAATAAATTGGTATGTTTAAAAATTTTCAAATACAGTATAAAAATCTGAACTTTTATGCACTTTATGCAAACTTTTATACAAATATGCCAAAATATGAAATATTTGCATAAAATATGCACAATATGCAAAATATGCAATATGCATATTTGCCGAAGTCTAGTAATGATATACCAGTTACGGGAAAAGAAAGTAGGTGGTTTTCTAAATTTAGTGTATAATAGTTAATTTAGAGGCTTTCGGGAAAAACGGAAAATAGTAATTTTGTAAACAATTTCGATGAAGTGTACGGTCCGATGTATTAAGTACGATTTTTGGTGAATCATATTATTTTGTTCTTTTCATAAATATAGAAATCCAAAGCCTTTTTAGTAAACTGTTTATTGTGTTTAATACGTCAGGTAATTTTTGGAAAAACCAAAAAAATGAATTGACACAAATAAGTTGGAGATGCGTTTGAAAGGGGCTGAGTTTCGGATTGGTTAGGAAGTAGAAAAAAAGTAGGGGAATTGGGGTTGGGTGCGATACGAGAGGAAAAGAAGAGGCATTGTAATTTGAACATCGAGAGAAAGCAGTTTAGTTTAAAAAAGAGAATTTGTTATAAAGTGGTGTTTTTTGGTGTTTGTGTTGAAAATAGTATGCAAATGTGGTAAGCAGAAACGAAGCCAAAAAGAACGAGAGTAATTACTGTAAGTATAAACAGATATATTTTCTTGTTATGAGCGGCAGCAGATTGTATCTTGAAGTTAGGAGCTTGGAGTAAAGAGTTTTAACGGCAGTTTTCATAAACTGTTTTAGTTTATCAACCATAGTAGACAGAACATAGAGCAGGCATATTTGGAAAATCAGGAAAGGACGTGCGATCTATTCAGGTCACAATCAAAGCAGCATTAAGTGGAGTCAGCATTTTTTGAAAACAAAAAAAGTTTTAGCTAGTTTATTTTTTTTTAACAGAGACATTCGACTACGATCGTATATTAAGATTTGTGTTAATTATTTGTGTTTTAAAATTGTTTCTTATTAATTAGAGAAGCCAAGTAATGAATAAATTTTGATTTTGTCTTTGATTTATAAAAATTAAAATAAAAGGTCTTTGATTTGGACATAATTATATTTAATGTTTATTGATAATTAGTGGATGCTTGATTTGATGGATGAGTGATTTAATTTTTTTTTTTGAATTATCTTGTACGGTATAAATTTATATAATTATCGTAATCTTTAAGAGTGATATATTTTAAAAATAAATAACCTTTGTTTTTACGTTTATAATTGTTTGTCTATAAATTAATTTTCCTATTGTTTATCTTTTTCCTAAATGACAACTATACTAAAGTACTTTGAAGCCACGTTTATAATTTTTAAATAGTAAGAGTCCTGAGATATGTTATTGAGTTTTGATTTTTTTATAAAGATAATCGTAAGTAGAGATCAGATTCTTATAAAAATAAAATCAAGTACATTTGAGCAAATCATAACATTATATATATATATATATATATATATATATATATATATATATATATATATATATATATATATATTATAGCGCATTGCTCCTGTAGTTGTCCTTTTCCAAATTAAAATTTTGTTGTATTACTTGTTGTGTTTATGTACTTGATTGGGATTGATTTTTCGGTTGAATGATGACTATTTGTTTTTTATTTTGCTTTAAAACTTGACTGTAGGATTTCATTTGTTGATTACTCGATATTTGAACTTCTTTATTTTTTGCTCTTATTAAGTCTTCTAAGTCTTGTTTAAGCATCTCAATAATTTCTGATTTATCTAAAATTGTGTTCTCCTTGCTTTCAACTAAGGCATCTTTTATTTATATTACCTCTCTTATAAGATCTACAGACTGATGTGAGTGACACTAACGACAGTAGAATTTCATAATTCTTGTGACTAGTAAAACTTTTACTTCAAAGGAAGTCAAATCTCCACATTTTTTACGCATTCTATCTTTACAGCTGTCACAATTAAATTTTTTTTTGTTTCCCTTTTCTTTACAAATATATCATTCCATATTGAGGATATGTTACATCTACACAAAAATTTTAGGCTATTTTGCTATTAACCTATAATAGTGTTAGTAGATAGGCTATGTATGTCTGAGCGCAACCCCTAAATCGCAACCCCCGGTCGTAAGGCTTAACGTAGGATGACGTACGAGGGCTCGTTGGAAAGGGGATGAAAAATGGGGTTGAACGCAGTATGTGCCGTGCGCATCAGAGGATGCCAAAAGGTCATTACGTCATATCTTTGTTTCTATTGGTCCGATCGTGACGTACGAGGGCTCGTTGGAAAGGGGATGAAAAATGGGGTTGAACGCAGTATGTGCCGTGCGCATCGGAGCATGCCGAAAGGGCATTATTAGGTATCTTCGTTTCTATTGGTCCGATCGTGACGTACGAGGGCTCGTTGGAACGGGAACGAAAAATGGGGTTGAACACAGTATGTGCCGTACGCATCGGAGCATGCCGAAAGGGCATTATTAGGTATCTTCGTTTCTATTGGTCCGATCGTGACGTACGAGGGCTCGTTGGAACGGGGACGAAAAATGGGGTTGAACGCAGTATGTGCCGTGGGCATCGGAGCATGCCGAAAGGGCATTACGTCATATCTTCGTTTCTATTGGTCCGATCGTGACATACGAGGGCTCGTTGGAACGGGAACGAAAAATGGGGTTGAACGCAGTATGTGCCGTGCGCATCGGAGCATGCCGAAAGGGCATTATTAGGTATCTTCGTTTCTATTGGTCCGATCGTGACGTACGAGGGCTCGTTGGAACGGGGACGAAAAATGGGGTTGAACGCAGTATGTGCCGTGCGCATCGGAGCATGCGGAAAGGGCATTACGTCATATCTTCGTTTCTATTGGTCCGATCGTGACATACGAGGGCTCGTTGGAACGGGAACGAAAAATGGGGTTGAACGCAGTATGTGCCGTGTGCATCGGAGCATGCCGAAAGGGCATTATTAGGTATCTTTGTTTCTATTGGTCCGATCGTGACGTACGAGGGCTCGTTGGAACGGGGAGGAGACGGTGAATACTTTGACACAAAAAACAAAGATGGAAGCATTGCCAAATGGGCGCTAAAACGTATCTTCGTTGCTATTGGCCTGATTTTGACGTATGAGGTGTCAAATGAAAGCGTTGGTGACACAGAAGCCATGTCAACGTTCAGTATGAACATTCTTCTTCCTTTCCGTACAGTGCCTAAGAGAACGTGACAGTCGACGCAGAACGTGAAATGTCACGTGACATCCGACGTAGAACGTGTAGAGTAATGGAATTTAAATAAAACAACAACAGCAACATAAAACAATGTAATTTTTATTAAAAGAACTATCACTAAGAAGGAACACAGCAATCTTTATTCGTATATAGTTACAATTTTGTTTAACAAAGTTTTTAATTGTTTTAATAGGCCGTCTTCAGGGCAGGGTATTCCAAAAAGTTCCCAGCTAAACGTTCCTGCTGCTACAACTCTACGTGTGTATTCGCTATACTTATAATAGGTATTGTTCTGGAAAAAGTAAATAAACCCATCCGTATAGCGGAATGCTGATGTTATTTTATCTGGTAATCCTGGGAAGAGATAATTTATGGGTCCACGGTTTAAGACATCTTCAGCTTCATTAAATTCAGTATAAGAATTATCATTGTATAATAAATACGTTTGGCCGCTGTTTGTTTGAAACAAGGCATTTATTTTGGTTCTCGCAGGTATAGAAGGAAACATGAAACGTTTTTGAATTTTTAAATTGGGAAAAGAGCAGCGTAATACTGATTATTGCTTATAGTTACAAAGTGTCCCTCGGAATTCTGAAAAACATGTGAAACGTGCGTAGACCTTAACTCTTTGGGGAGATAATCGGTAATTAATTCAGGATATTTTGGAAGGCGCACCTCATTTAAATCAAACTTCCATATATACGGGCCAGATCCAACGTACATTCGATAATTTGGAAATTGTGAAGATGTAGCTAGAAACATGAAATCGGGATACTGAATTAGACATATGTTTTTTATTGCAGGTGTTTTCGGCAAATAGGCCCTGTTGTTTAGTGCAGGTGTTTTCGGTACATTGCTCCTGGTTTGCGAAATTGTTCGCGTAACTGGTGTTGTTGTTGTTGTTGGTATGGGAACTGTTTTTGGTCCATATAGCATGCTCATTGCCTTTTTATCATCATCACCAAAACTTGGCACATCTTGGTGATACCAAGCATACATAATAGAGGAATCACTAGTACTATGTTCCAGTCCGAGGGAATGACCAATTTCATGCATTAGGACAGCCAAAAAATTGACTTCACCATCAGGAGCTCTGCCATTTCCTACATACCACCGTTCATTAGCATCAAGATGAATTTCGGTACATTCACCGTTTGCGCTGGGATAGTATGCGTGGGCCAATACTTTTCCGGGGCCATCGAAATTAAATGAACATTTATAGGCTCCTTGACAACTTGCTCGAAAATTATGATTATTTGGCACCACAGTTATAATAGTACCAGGCTTTGAAGAAGGTATTATTACTCGTTTAAACTTTAAATTAGATATTTTCTCCCATCTAGCGAAAGCTTCTGCAGCAAGATTTATATAATCGGGATTACTAATAGCTTGAGGGAAATACCAGCGTAAAATCGTTTTATTCCACTTCGAATGAATTGCATAGTTATTGTCTCCAACAGAACATCTAGGCTTATTCATCATATTCATAGTATCATTATTTAATGTTCCGGTCACCGGAAGATTGTATCTTTCTTGAAATTCAACGAAGGCCATATCTATACTAGAAATAGCATTACTTAATGTATTTAGATATCCGAAACGTTTAAGAAAAGAACTAGCATATTCCAGAGTGCTATTCTCTGCACACACAGATACAGAGAGCAACAATAAGACATGTAAACAGACAAGCATCTCGATTTATACTAATTTCCAAAAATTGTTAATACAGTTATTTATACGAAAATCCAAACACACACATCTTCTGACTGAAGAAGTTTTTGTGTAATATTAACCGTATTTTTATAAAGCATATATTATATGTGGACCATGTCACCAACGTTGAGGTCCTACAGCGCATGACAAAAGAAAAAGAAGTGCTTAATTTAATTAAACAACGTAAGCTTGAGTACCTCGGCCACGTGATGCGGAACGAAGAAAAATATCGAATTCTTCAACTTGTTATGCAGGGTAAAGTATTTGGCAGAAGAGGACCGGGACGCCGTCGTATCTCGTGGTTGAAAAATCTCCGACAATGGTTTGGGATGACCTCAGCGGAGCTGTTTCGCAGAGCAGTCAACAAAACCATGATAGCCTTGATGATCGCCAACATCCGGACCGGATAAGGCACTGAAGAAGAAGAAGATATATTATATGGATAAAATTAGTATTAATCAAAGTATTGAAATTATATACAGAAATATATTAAATAATATGTTAAAAAATAGTGCATTTGTTAGCAAAACCCTGCAGTGATTGTTACTCCAAGATATTTAAAACTCTCCACTCTTTTAAAGTTATATGGGTCTATTGTCACATTTTGCCCTATTCTATCTCGTCCCTTTTGTCTGTTGATGCACATGTATTTGGTTTTCTCTTCGTTTATCCTAAAACCAGTTTTCTTTGCCTCTACCTCCAATTTATTAAAAGTCTTCTTCACATTGGTGACAGTGTTTCCCACAATGTAAATGTCATCTGCGTAAGCTAGTAGTAATTTTGGTCCATTTACTGCCAGTAATTCTGTTTTAAGGTGTGTTGCTCTTACTACTTTCTCCAGGATGATATTAAAGAGGAGAGGTGACAGCGCATCTCCTTGTTTCAGGTCATTGCTTATTTCGAAAGATATTGAGAGTTTGTTACCTATCCGTACTGGAAATCTATGAAGAGATTATGGATAGTTCTATTAAATTCCCATCCTTTTTCAAGCAGCTGTCTTAGAGTAAAGATATGATCTATGGTCGATCTATGTTTTCTGAAACCGGCTTGGTATTCTCCCATGAATAATATACACGAAGCTCGTAACGTTTAAATGGCTCAACGTACAACAACGCGCAAGGTATCGAGGGAAAGGGGAGGTGGTAACGAATATGCTAAGACAAAAAATAAATGCAAAGACTGTGCCAAAACGGCACTATATCGTATCTCTGTTGTTATTAATCAGATTACTATGTGTAACACGTTAAATGAAAGAGGAGGGAGTAGCGAATACGTTAACACAAAAAACAAACGCAAAGACATTGCCAAAACGGCATTACGTTATATCTCCGTTTCTATTGGTCAGATCATGACGTACAAAGGATCGTTGGAAAGAGGAGGATATATCGAATATGTTATCACAAAAAACAAAAACAAAGACATTATTAAAACGGAACTATATCGGATCTTCGTTGCTACTTATCGGACTGTAGCACAATAGACGTTGAACGAAAGGAGAGTAGTCACTGAGGCTAACAGAGAAACAAACATCTTTAGTCTATCGCTTCTCTCTCGAAATAATGTATGAAAGGCAAGGTGACGCTGTCACATGATTAATCGAAGAACGTATACCATTCTTACAGTATGAACAAACCAAAAACATCATCTGTAAAAAATATCTTCTCTGATTGAGTACTACTATACACGGATCTCCACTTAACGTACAGAACTCATTAAAAAAATGCCTCTCTCTCTCTAGATATCTCGAAACAATTCATATGTAATTGAAATGGATAAAACGGATAAACCAACATATTATATTACTTGCTGTAGATATCAGCCATATGATTACTGCACTACAAGGGTTTCATCTGAATGTTCAAAACTATAAATGAGTCTCCTCTGAACGCTCATTTATTTACGGTCTCCCACAGAGCGGTACATTATTACATTAATTCTCAACGTTAATGTGATTAAACATCCACTGCTGGACATAGGTCTTCCACAGAGCGGTGTATAACTTAATTCATCGTTTGTTAACACTTAAACATCAGCTAGCTAATATCTAACGCATAGCATACGTATTTATTTATAGTATGGCATACAATAAGAATACATAATTAAAAATCAATATAAAACGTTACAAACGAACGTCTAATGTATTAATAATAAAATGTACAACATTTTCGATAAAATTTAATTTAATGTAAAACGACAGACCGTCAGTCACATTGTTGAAGAATGCCCATGAAGGCTATTCCCTGGAGTTTTCGATGACTTCCTGAATGCGACCGAAAATAGCAGACGTATGTAAGACGCAATATAACGCATATTAGACGTACAACAGACGTATACCAGACGCATATCAGATGCAAGCTCTGACAGAACAATCACTAAAGAAAATCTGTCGAAAAAAAAAACAAAATTTGGCACTACGCTGGTATGGACACGTCCAAAGGATGGACGACAACAGAATAACAAAAAGTATTATAATGGGCACCACAGGAAAGACGAAAGAGATGCAGGTCAACAACTACTCTACACAACTCACCAATATGATTACTGATATACGATATCGTTTTGTTGCATACTATATTTTATCTACAACAATTACCATTGCACAATGATATTCAGATATAATCCAATAATGAGGAGGCCTAACCAAAGTATGTATACCATTCTTCCAGTATGGCCAAACAAGTAACGTATATTACTCGACATAGATATAAGTTGAATGATCACAAACCGACAAGGATCTAAACGTTCTCTACAAGCCACATCTGAACGGCCCCTACTATACATAAATCTCCATTAAACGTTCTCTACAAGACACATCTGAACGACCACTACTAAATCTCCACTGAACGTACAATTCGACAAGAGTCTCCGCTGAACGCTCACTAATACACACAGATCACATCTGAACTTACAATTAGCCAAGAGTCTTATCTAAACATCCACTACTATACATAAATCTCCAATATGACCATTTTTCGATTTGTTCCATACTATATTACTCTACAACAATTCCCACTTTACAATGATATTCAGATATAATCCAATTATGGCGAAGACTAACCAAGAAATGGTTACCATCCATAAATTATGTTTATGGGTCGCTTCGCGGCACCACCTAACCTAATAAATTAACCATCGCTCAACCATCGCTAACTTTACTCAAGAGACGAAAAGACGCTTTACTCCCATGTTATCCATATGTAAGGTGTGACGTGTTGACTTTAAAACGTGACGTTTGGATGCAAAAGTGACGTTTTGACGTGACGCGTGACACGAGTTAACCTAATAAATTACCTATCGAAACTCTGTCTAAACTTAATTCGTCGCGTTCTGCGTCGACTGTCACATAACTGTCACGGCCTGTGTCGAATGTCATGTTCTGTCAGGCACTATACGGAAAAGAAGAAGAATTTGCAGTTAATATTGAACGTTGACAGAACGCAGAGACATGCAGAGAGACTTAGAGACCATCTATGATACGTAAACAGAAGTACGCAGAGATTTGCAGAGGCACACAGAGCCATCTGTGACACGTAGACAGAGGTACACAGAGACGTGCAGAGACACACGGTGTCGTTTACGTCACCAATCTCACACCACAAAATACGAAGAAAACTATACTCTGTATATTATAAGAAGTGATAGGCGACAAGAAGAAGACCACAGGGCTTACATGGTACCGCAAGAATTGACCAAGACACACCAGTCATACAACAGTAGTGTAAAAGAAGGCTACAGACCATACGTGATACCTCAGGAAATTCCGAAATACCTTACTAAGCTATATCATTCAGACAAACAACAACAGTGTAAAAGAAGACATAATATCAAATAAGGTAAATAAATCAGATATACAGGTAGAAAATAAAATTCATGCTGATTTCACCATAAGAGTCGATAAAGGGGTTATAACGGAGAAACAGATACTTGACCGACTGGAAGAACTGTGGACTCTCTATAACGAACATAATGATCCAAACACGCTTTTAAATGGCTTTAAAATTCTTTCAAAATCGATGCGCTAAATGGAACAGAAGCAGAATTATTAGCAGACGAATTGCACTATCTAGAGATTATTTACTATTTATCGCGCCCTGTCGGTTGCGATACTAAGAAAAAACGAAATACTTCAGAATCTAAATTCATCTCAAAAACCGAGGAGAGTTTCATCCATCAAGAATGAATTAAATAAATAAAGATGTGTGTTTTATATGTATTATTTTTTAACAAATATAAACATTATGATTACACTTAAGCCACAATTCGAAAATACATATAATTTACAAGTGGGGTTTTGTAAAAATTACTAATTATTGTGTTTTAAGTACATACTTCATACAACTGTTTTTGCGTTGCGTCCATCGAGCAAAAAGACAAAAGAGGGAATTTAATCGTTATGAAAAGGAGACCAAAAAAGTGGCCTCTGATGGCGGACATATCCGGAAATGCGAATGCGCCAAATTTAAATTTCATGACACTTCACAATAATCATACAGTGGTGTAGGGTTTCTAATTTATCTATTTATTTGTTATATTACATAATATTAATACATAATACACTTTTTTTAACACTAGAACATAATAAAGTTTTAATTAAATAATAACAATAATAGTCTAAAATGTGAAACAATTGTTAAAAAACTTCAATAGAAAATACAAATAATCTTTCATGTGACAGTTGGGACAAACAATAACATCAGCAATGACGTATAATATATAGACTCCGTGAACGCTTTAAAAAGTGTCCACAACATGAATACCTTTGTTATTGTTTATTGTTCTGATATGAAGTTGTGTGTTTACATATTTTTTGTGACAAGCAAATTTTATTTAAAATTTTTGCGATTCATTTACCTACTATTTTAGTAAAATGCCATTTAGGTATCTTGTTTGTGGTCGCTGAAGTTCGAAGAGCGAAACGTTATCACTTTTCAAGTAAGTTATTTTTTATATGTATGTTTTATAAATATTAGGTTATGTTTTGATGGCCAGTGGAGGCGTTTAGTTGTTATTTATTTAATAAATAAATAAATGATTATGCATTATACTGAATAATAACAATTTCCATTAAATTTTTTGTCTTTTTTTTTATTAAAATCATTTAAATATAATTTTTCTTACTAATTTTTTTTTCATAGATTTCCTTTTGACGAAAAAAACAGGAAATTTGGATACACATTTTACAATTAAATAAGAACAAGCTTTCCAGATGGTCACGTATTTGTTGTGATCATTTTGATCCAAATGATGTTATCATGAAATTTAGCTTTTTCGTCTAAAAGAAAATGCAAAACCATTAGCTATACCAAGGTGGGTAATGTTTTTATTAAATTTTTACATTGGTATTTAATATTTATATAAATTTTCTGTTTACTGTTTCTTCTATATTGTTTTCTCTTTGCATACAGGTCTTCTAAAGACGCTAAAGAGGTGGTAGGAACTAAAGCTCTCCCTAGCCAATCAGACACCCACAATTTAAATTTCGAAACTAGAGAATTTCTTACTGAAAGGTATGTAATAATTCTAGACCAACTGTATACAGGTTAATGATATTTTAAGCTGATTCAAATTCAAATTTTATTTGCAATGTGTTACATTCAAAGTGTAATAAATATTTTTTCAGACAAATATCCAGCAGCTCAACAACACAAACAGCTAGCAGTGAACTAACTTTGTCTGCCTCAGAAACTGAGGAACTCTTAGGCAAGGAAAATATTGAAGGGCATGCTGCAGATAGAGAATTAATAGCTAAAAAAATTAACAAGAGGCAATATTCATTTAATTTTTCATTTGCATTATTATATCCTTGAATAAGCAATTTTTCTTTCAATAAATCTTTTTATTTTTAGGAAGCATTATGTGGGGGATTTTTCCATGTCGGACTTAGACTGCCCAAGAAAAAGAAAAAGATACATGGAATCAGTAAACATGTATAGCAAAAAAAAAGAAACAAATTGACACCCTAAGAAAATCTACTAAAAGATAAAAACGACAAGCAACAACATTAAACGCATTGGTACAATCATTAAAAGAAAAACTGTATGTTACAGAAAATGCTAAATCTGTGTTGTTGGTAAGTTTTCTTTCACATATTTCATAAAGAAAGAAATTAAATTATTATTATATTCTTTTATGTTTGTATTTTTTTTTGTTTTAGGCCTCTTTACCAGAATTAGCCAAAGCATTGTTTCAACGATTTTTAAAGGGTGTCAAATGTGCCAAATATTCTCCAGAATTAAGGTCACTTGCACTGGCTTTAAATTGTATTCAGCAAAAGCCTATGATTTTGTAAGAAGAGCTTTTATAATTCATTACCACACCCATCAACCATAACTAAATGGTACCAAACTGTTGATGGCGCACCCGGATTTTCCAAAGAAGCTTTAAATGCTTTGAAAAACAAAATTGAAGAAGCAGGGAAGCAAAATAAAACACTTGTAACACTTGTGTTACACTTGTGTGTAATTTAGTGCTGAACGAAATGTCTATTCGTAAGCTACTAAAATGGGATGGGCAAAAATTTATTGGCTCTGTAGATTTTGGTGCAGATATAGAATCTGATAATATACCAGAAGCAAAAGAGGCACTGGTGTTTATGTTAGTAGCCTTAAATGACAATTTTAAAGTGCCAGTTGCATATTTTTTAATTGAGAGTTTTTGTGGATAAGAAAAAGCATCCTTAGTAAATCTTTGCTTAAATTTTATTTATGATTCAGGCATAAAAGTCCATTCATTAACTTTTGATGGTGCTGCCAACAATTTATCAATGGCCAATGCATTGATTTTATTTAACTCCTATTTGTACCTCCCTATAAGGATGGTAAACGACTTTTCAAAATTATATTTAGGTTGCATTGCATCTTGTACTATTTCCAAATCTAGGTAATTTTTAATTATCTCTCCAGATTTGATCCAGGTATCCTTTTGCCCTGCTTCCTGACATCTTATCCACCTTCTGTATGCTCCTATCTTCACATCCTTCTCCATCTATATATGTAATGAAGATAGATCAAGCATGACCTCCATGAGGCAGTTAGGGTAGTCAAAATTGCTCGTGTTATGATTAAGCATGCTTGTCGTTGAAGCTTATTCAGCTTCTATTAAGTGGCCGTTTGTTGTTATTTAAACTACCATATAAGTGCGCCATACGTAATCATAGATCTGTACATCGGTTTGGGTTTTAAAACCCAAATTTTCCCACATACTCTTTGACATGTAGAAAGGGAAACCTTTGCTTTGTAGGTTATTCTTTCCAACTGGGCGTTATATGTAAGCTGCTTATCTAATATTACTCCTAGATGTTTTTCTAAGATTGATAGATAATTTTTCCATGTACCTACTAAGGATATTTAATGTTCTTTGGAGTGTGCTGGAAAGAAAATTACCATATTTTCCGCTTACCATAATTACTAGATCATCCCTATAGGCATGTACTTCTTCCCCCGTGTGCGTCAAGAAGTGACATCAAGTGATCCACCAGGAGTGACCAGAGGAGGGGAGAAAACACTCCCCCCTGTGGACACCCTTAGCAGTTTTGGCCAAAATATTTCCTTGCACCTTTGTGACAATCTTCTATTCACTCAACAATATATTTTCCAGCATTGCTTTGATCCAGTTACACATAGTAACACACATTGATAGTGGATCTATTTGATAGGGCATTATTAAATGTGCCTTCTAAATATTCTCTCCATTATTAATTGAGTGGCTGATTTTCTGAACTACTTTGTCCATTGCTGTTTCTGTTGATTTCCTTCTTGATATGCATGCTGGTTGCCATTGAGAGAATGATCCCTCAAAGGTCTTCCCTTAATATGTCTATCAAGAATTTTTTCTGTTGCCTTCAACAAAAATTATGTAAGACTGATCGGCCTGTGCGATTTAGGCAGGACATTATCTTGTCCTATTTTGTATATTCACACCACCATTACAATTATAGAAGTCTTTGGTATACAACTTATTTATTATTATAACATATTGTATCTTTATATATAACATATTGTATGTCTTAGAAAATAATTGAAACTGTATTTATTACGTTGTGTGCATTAATGCATTAATTAAATTACTAATTGTGTTGCAAAATGTTTTATGATTTATTTCTTTTGTATGTTTTTTGTTAAAAATGTGTAATTGATTTGATGTTTTTTTTGTTTGTTTTTAATTCATTACAACAAAACACGAAATTAGAATTCAAAAGTTTGTTGTTAGTTTGCACTCAAGTAAACTATTAATTTTCTTCCTAATTCCTTAATATAAACTTCAAAAGTTGCTTTATACAAGGAAATTATTGCAACAGTGAAAACCACCAGGAAATGATAAAAAATAAATTAATAAAAAATTAAGAAGACAATTTGATGCACTGGATTCTTAAACTAATAAAAAATACAGGGAACTCAGAAAGTATACTAATGTGGTAGAGAGAGGGTCATCTAATAACGATATTAAAAAAGGAGACCGAAGAATATCAGTAACTACAGAGGAATTATGTTACTGAACACCACATACAAAATATTGTCAAGAATATTGGGGAATAGATAAATTACCGAAAATACACTAGGGCAATATCCGCCAGGCTTCAGAAAAAGAAAGTCAACCATAGATGCCATCACAGCTGATTGAAAAGTGATATGAACGTGATATAAATTTTCACTTACTATTTATAGACTTCTAGCAATCTTTCGACTCTCTAAATAGACTCACAACTCTTAATAGAAGCAAACCTGATTAGATTTATTTATCAAAATTTCCTTCACACTAAATAATAAAATCAATAGTCCTTAATACAATTTAAAAATGAGAATTTTTAATCTTTAGGAAAAACTTCAATATTTCCTGTTGGTAAAATGATTAAAATTCAGGTAATGTACTTTACAAACATTATAAAAATAAGTTTTTCTCTTATAAACGAGAACAAAAAAAAAATCATAAATATTTAATTTTAATTAAAAAAATAATTATTTTAATTAAAATATAAATGAGCACGCCGCTGATCAGGTAAACATACCTTGAGCGGAGATCTTTAGGACACCCGATTATATAGCGAGAATACGGGACTGCTTAGTCTATATATTATACGTCATTGAACATCAGCAATAACATAACCCAACTAAATTTGATTTCTTAAACAAGGAAAGCGTCTCTCTTTCCTTGTTTAATATGGCCTCTAAAGATGGCACTTCCTGTCTAACAATATTTTTGCCCCCACTACCTTTACATTCCCTCTTTTGTCTTTTTACTCGATGGTTGCGTCTCTTGTTTGGCTTTTCCATGCGTCTCTTGTTTGGCTTTTCCAATACGTGAAATTTGACTCTTGTACATACGTACCGAATTATTTTTATCCATATACGAATGTATTCTATATAAAGGTTCTAGATCTGATCCGAATATCTGTTCTCTTTCGGTATTTTAGATTTTTATTTAATTTTGTTGTCAGATATTTTACACATTTTCTATCATTTTATGTACAACATTTCTGTCTTACGTGTTTGTATGTTTGATTTTTTATACATTATTGTCCGTGCTTTCTGCCTTACGTGTTTCTGTGTCAGATATTTTACACATTTTCTATCATTTTATGTACAGCATTTCTGCCTTACATGTATCTATGTGAGATATTTTATACATTTTCCATCATTATTGTCCATGCTTTCTGCCTTGCGTGTTTCTATGTCAGATATTTTCTATTATTTTATGTACAGCATTTCTGTCTTACGTGTTTATATGTTAGATATTTTATACATTTTTCTATCATTTTATCTACAGATTTTCTCTCTTACGTGTTTCTATGTCAGATATTTTAAACATTTTCTATTATTATTGTCCATTTCTGTCTTAAGTGTTTCTATATCAGATATTTTATAGATTTTTTCTATCATTTCATGTACATCATTTCTGTCTTAGAGTTAGCGTAGCGTATTGTGGTAGTCATGTCCTTACTTGATGGCTGAGTTTTTCTTTCATATAACATAATATACTCTATAACTATAATATACTCTACAAATGTATTTAATTTGATTTTTCTTTGTTAATATACCTCAATTACCTACATATACCATATATTCTTACAGAGACCAATGTTCATTATTCACTATAAAACAATACATTACTTGCTCGTCGTAGGTAAACTATAGTATGCAAATATTTACGCTTTACTTTCGCCTTTCATTTAACGTCTCGTGCGTCAAAATCAGATAAATAAGAACGAAGATATAGTGTAATGGCCGTTTGGCACGTTAGTTGATTTGAACATAATTTATGGATGGTAACCATTTGTTGGTTAGTCTTCGCCATAATTGGATTATATCTGAATATCATTGTAAAGTGGGAATTGTGGTAGAGTAATATAGTATGGAACAAATCGAAAAATGGTCATATTGGAGATTTATGTATAGTAGTGGATGTTTAGATAAGACTCTTGGCTAATTGTAAGTTCGGATG
The DNA here is from genome assembly GCF_040954645.1 of Diabrotica undecimpunctata. Lineage (NCBI taxonomy): Eukaryota > Metazoa > Arthropoda > Insecta > Coleoptera > Chrysomelidae > Diabrotica > Diabrotica undecimpunctata. The sequence continues at coordinate 73,438,606 of NC_092811.1, read as the reverse complement.
TGATCTGTGTGTATTAGTGAGCGTTCAGCGGAGACTCTTGTCGAATTGTACGTTCAGTGGAGATTTAGTAGTGGTCGTTCAGATGTGTCTTGTAGAGAACGTTTAGTGGAGATTTATGTATAGTAGGGGCCGTTCAGATGTGGCTTGTAGAGAACGTTTAGATCCTTGTCGGTTTGTGATCATTCAACTTATATCTATGTCGAGTAATATACGTTACTTGTTTGGCCATATTGGAAGAATGGTATACATACTTTGGTTAGGCCTCCCCATTATTGGATTATATCTGAATATCATTGTGCAATGGTAATTGTTGTAGATAAAATATAGTATGCAACAAAACGATATCGTATATCAATAATCATATTGGTGAGTTGTGTAGAGTAGTTGTTGACCTGCATCTCCTTCGTCTTTCCTGTGGTGCCCATTATAATACTTTTTGTTATTCTGTTGTCGTCCATCCTTTGGACGTGTCCATACCAGCGTAGTGCCAAATTTTGTTTTTTTTTTTCGACAGATTTTCTTTAGTGATTGTTCTGTCAGAGCTTGCATCTGATATACGTCTGATATGCGTCTGGTATGTCTGTTGTACGTCTAATATGCGTTATATTGCGTCTTACATACGTCTGCTATTTTCGGTCGCATTCAGGAAGTCATCGAAAACTCCAGGGAATCGCCTTCATGGGCATTCTTTAACAATGTGACTGACGGTCTGTGTATGCCATACTATAAATAAATACGTATGCTATGCGTTAGATATTAGCTAGCTGATGTTTAAGTGTTAACAAACGATGAATTAAGTTATACACCGCTCTGTGGAAGACCTATGTCCAGCAGTGGATGTTTAATCACATTAACGTTGAGAATTAATGTAATAATGTACCGCTCTGTGGGAGACCGTAAATAAATGAGCGTTCAGAGGAGACTCATGTATAGTTTTGAACATTCAGATGAAACCCTTGTAGTGCAGTAATCATATGGCTGATATCTACAGCAAGTAATATAATATGTTGGTTTATCCGTTTTATCCATTTCAATTACATATGAATTGTTTCGAGATATCTAGAGAGAGAGAGGCATTTTTTTAATGAGTTCTGTACGTTAAGTGGAGATCCGTGTATAGTAGTACTCAATCAGAGAAGATATTTTTTACAGATGATGTTTTTGGTTTGTTCATACTGTAAGAATGGTATACGTTCTTCGATTAATCATGTGACAGCGTCACCTTGCCTTTCATACATTATTTCGAGAGAGAAGCGATAGACTAAAGATGTTTGTTTCTCTGTTAGCCTCAGTGACTACTCTCCTTTCGTTCAACGTCTATTGTGCTACAGTCCGATAAGTAGCAACGAAGATCCGATATAGTTCCGTTTTAATAATGTCTTTGTTTTTGTTTTTTGTGATAACATATTCGATATATCCTCCTCTTTCCAACGATCCTTTGTACGTCATGATCTGACCAATAGAAACGGAGATATAACGTAATGCCGTTTTGGCAATGTCTTTGCGTTTGTTTTTTGTGTTAACGTATTCGCTACTCCCTCCTCTTTCATTTAACGTGTTACACATAGTAATCTGATTAATAACAACAGAGATACGATATAGTGCCGTTTTGGCACAGTCTTTGCATTTATTTTTTGTCTTAGCATATTCGTTACCACCTCCCCTTTCCCTCGATACCTTGCGCGTTGTTGTACGTTGAGCCATTTAAACGTTACGAGCTTCGTGTATATTATTCATGGGAGAATTCCAAGCCGGTTTCAGAAAACATAGATCGACCATAGATCATATCTTTACTCTAAGACAGCTGCTTGAAAAAGGATGGGAATTTAATAGAACTATCCATAATCTCTTCATAGATTTCCAGTACGGATAGGTAACAAACTCTCAATATCTTTCGAAATAAGCAATGACCTGAAACAAGGAGATGCGCTGTCACCTCTCCTCTTTAATATCATCCTGGAGAAAGTAGTAAGAGCAACACACCTTAAAACAGAATTACTGGCAGTAAATGGACCAAAATTACTACTAGCTTACGCAGATGACATTTACATTGTGGGAAACACTGTCACCAATGTGAAGAAGACTTTTAATAAATTGGAGGTAGAGGCAAAGAAAACTGGTTTTAGGGTAAACGAAGAGAAAACCAAATACATGTGCATCAACAGACAAAAGGGACGAGATAGAATAGGGCAAAATGTGACAATAGACCCATATAACTTTAAAAGAGTGGAGAGTTTTAAATATCTTGGAGTAACAAACACTGCAGGGTTTTGCTAACAAATGCACTATTTTTTAACATATTATTTAATATATTTCTGTATATAATTTCAATACTTTGATTAATACTAATTTTATCCATATAATATATCTTCTTCTTCTTCAGTGCCTTATCCGGTCCGGATGTTGGCGATCATCAAGGCTATCATGGTTTTGTTGACTGCTCTGCGAAACAGCTCCGCTGAGGTCATCCCAAACCATTGTCGGAGATTTTTCAACCACGAGATACGACGGCGTCCCGGTCCTCTTCTGCCAAATACTTTACCCTGCATAACAAGTTGAAGAATTCGATATTTTTCTTCGTTCCGCATCACATGGCCGAGGTACTCAAGCTTACGTTGTTTAATTAAATTAAGCACTTCTTTTTCTTTTGTCATGCGCTGTAGGACCTCAACGTTGGTGACATGGTCCACATATAATATATGCTTTATAAAAATACGGTTAATATTACACAAAAACTTCTTCAGTCAGAAGATGTGTGTGTTTGGATTTTTGTATAAATTACTGTATTAACAATTTTTGGAAATTAGTATAAATCGAGATGCTTGTCTGTTTACATGTCTTATTGTTGCTCTCTGTATCTGTGTGTGCAGAGAATAGCACTCTGGAATATGCTAGTTCTTTTCTTAAACGTTTCGGATATCTAAATACATCAAGTAATGCTATTTCTAGTATAGATATGGCCTTCGTTGAATTTCAAGAAAAATACAATCTTCCGGTGACCGGAACATTAAATAATGATACTATGAATATGATGAATAAGCCTAGATATTCTGTTGGAGACAATAACTATGCAATTCATTCGAAGTGGAATAAAACGATTTTACGCTGGTATTTCCCTCAAGCTATTAGTAATCCCGATTATATAAATCTTGCTGCAGAAGCTTTCGCTAGATGGGAGAAAATATCTAATTTAAAGTTTAAACGAGTAATAATACCTTCTTCAAAGCCTGATACTACTATAACTGTGGTGCCAAATAATCATAATTTTCGAGCAAGTTGTCAAGGAACCTCTAAATGTTCATTTAATTTCGATGGCCCCGGAAAAGTATTGGCCCACGCATACTATCCCAGCGCAAACGGTGAATGTACCGAAATTCATCTTGATGCTAATGAACGGTGGTATGTAGGAAATGGCAGAGCTCCTGATGGTGAAGTCAAATTCATCTTGATGCTAATGAACGGTGGTATGTAGGAAATGGCAGAGCTCCTGATGGTGAAGTCAATTTTTTGGCTGTCCTAATGCATGAAATTGGTCATTCCCTCGGACTGGAACATAGTACTAGTGATTCGTCTATTATGTATGCTTGGTATCACCAAGATGTGCCAAGTTTTGGTGATGATGATAAAAAGGCAATGAGCATGCTATATGGACCAAAAACAGTTCCCATACCAACAACAACACCAGTTACGCGAACAATTTCGCAAACCAGGAGCAATGTACCGAAAACACCTGCACTAAACAACAGGGCCTATTTGCCGAAAACACCTGCAATAAAAAAAATGTCTAATTCAGTATCCCGATTTCATGTTTCTAGCTACATCTCCACAATTTCCAAATTATCGAATGTACGTTGGATCTGGCCCGTATATATGGAAATTTGATTTAAATGAGGTGCGCCTTCCAAAATATCCTGAATTAATTACGGATTATCTCCCCAAAGAGTTAAGGTCTACGCACGTTTCACATGTTTTTCAGAATTCCGAGGGACACTTAGTAACTATAAGCAATAATCAGTATTACGCTGCATCTTTTCCCAATTTAAAAATTCAAAAACGTTTTATGTTTCCTTCTATACCTGCGAGAACCAAAATAAATGCCTTGTTTCAAACAAACAGCGGCCAAACGTATTTATTATACAATGATAATTCTTATACTGAATTTAATGAAGCTGAAGATGTCTTCAACCGTGGACCAATAAATTATCTCTTCCCAGGACTACCAGATAAAATAACATCAGCATTCCGCTATACGGATGGGTTTATTTACTTTTTCCAGAACAATACCTATTATAAGTATAGCGAATACACACGTAGAGTTGTAGCAGCAGGAACGTTTAGCTGGGAACTTTTTGGAATACCCTGCCCTGAAGACGGCCTATTAAAACAATTAAAAACTTTGTTAAACAAAATTGTAACTATATACGAATAAAGATTGCTGTGTTCCTTCTTAGTGATAGTTCTTTTAATAAAAATTACATTGTTTTATGTTGCTGTTGTTGTTTTATTTAAATTCCATTACTCTATGTATGTCAAGCGACGTCTTGCGTTGAATGTCACATAACTGTCACGTTCTACGTCGAATGTCACGTGACATTTCACGTTCTACGTCGAATGTCACGTCCTGCGTCGAATGTCACGTCATTTCACGCGACATTTCACGTTCTGCGTCGCATGTCACGTTCATATACTGATGGTTCCAATATACAGTGAAAAAGATCTGAACGACCCCTATAATATATACACGTGAACTAAGCGATATACATTTATGATACAGAGCTACTTATGGACTCTACAAAATTTTTAAAAATTATGAAACTATACATGTTAACGAATCGACAGAGCCAATATTATGGAATGGTCAAGTGAGCTCCGTATATCGGTGTCCACTTCACCACGGAGCTCACTTGAACCTTAATTTTAACATGGGCGGAGTCTACTTTATGCAGTAGATATATATATATATATATATATATATATATATATATATATATATATATATACAGTATACTCCCTCTATAACGAAAACGGTTATTACGAGGTTTCGCTTATAACGAGGTACATTAGATGTCCCGTAAAATTTCTATTGAACTATAACCCTCTATAGCGAGGCAAATTTGGTTATAACGAAAGAAAATACAATTGAAAAACGTGTTTTTTTACGTTTTTGGCCCGGACGTAAATACCTTTTTAAACGGCCCCGCAATAAATATAACTGTCGCTCGCAATAAACTTCTTTACAATAAATACAACTGTTTCACATATTTAGAAAATATGATAAATAGAATAATACTGAACAATTTAAAGCAGTCAAAAATGAGAGAATTCTTCCAATTGCAGAAGCAATAGTTTATGTTATCCTTGAAAATGGGCTTTATACATTATGTAGTTGGGAAAAATGCAAGTACAGATTTTTGTTTTAACCTATATCATTGACAATAAAAAAAACTCTTTTGTTTTAATGTATTTCATTGACAATAAAAGTAAACAACTTTTTTTCAAAAACGCCTTTCAAACAATATTTATTAGCATCTTATATTGCTCCGAATGGTTTCACTATAGGAAGTTAATGTTTTAGAAAACTACATATTCATACAGTGTGACCCATTTAGATTGGAAACACCTCTATAAAATTTGAAGTTGTTAACCAATTTTAACCAAATTTTTTTTTAAAGTCATGTAATAAAAGGTCTATTGCGGGACAAAATATGAAATATTTAGTTAAATTTTTAGGGCATTCTACGATACTTTTTCTTCGTCGAAAATGGAGAATTTGTATTAGCGATTTTTTTATTAAAAAAATTTCTACGCCACTGGATTTAGAGTGGCTTCAAATAGCTATGACAAAAATTTCATTAAGATATATTTATTAATAACAAACTTATGACAACTTAAAATTTTAAAACTCACTAAGAAAAAAACACTCTGTATTAACGTTAAAAAAACATTCTGTATTAACAGAAACATAGAAACATAATTTTAGTTTAATCCTAGTTGCCTCTACCAATCCACCATCTAATTGGATACATTTGTCGTAGCGTTTATGAATATTTCTAATCAAATTTCTTAGTTGTTGGGGAGTAATTTCTGCACATGCCTGTCGAATTCTTGCACGAAATTCGTTTTCGTCTCTTGCACGGGTTTGGTAAACTTTTTGTTTGATAACTCCCCAGAGAAAGAAGTCTAAAATTGTGAGATCTGGGTGGCCAATCTATCAACGGACTACCCTGGCCTCTCCAACGGTTCGGAAAATTTTCATTTAACTATTGCTTCACGGTTCTGGCGTAACGAACAGAACACCCATCCAACTGGATATACAAATTTAATCGTTTATTAATTGGAAGCTCATGAATAGCATCCCACAAGTCGGTGTTTAAAAATTCTAAAAAGTTCCGTGAGTTCAAGTTTTCTTTAAAAAAGAAAGGACCAATAACTCGCTCGTTCAGTATTATACCACACCAGACATTGATTTTTTGAGAATACTGGCTTTTACAGTTTATTACCCAATGGGGATTATCTGCTGTCCAATAGCGACAATTCTGTAATGATACTATTCCTTTTGTAGTGAAAGTGGCTTCGTCGGTAAACAACGCGTTTTTTTAGAAAATTTATATTGTTTAATAATTTCCCTTGGGCCCATAAACAATATTCTAAACGTTTTGCTTCGTCGCCTTCTTGTAATGTGTGTAAGAATTTTGGTTTGTAAGGTTTAATATTATTTACCTTAAGACATCGTCGAATACTCTCTCGAGGCACATTCAAATATAAACTAGCATTCCTTAAACTGGCATTAGGGTTATTTCTGAAATGATCTAAAATGATTTTATCATTTCCTCTTCTTCTTTGTAACGGGTTATTTTTTAAAATTAATTTTGATACTGCACCATATTCATTAAATATTCTATTTATTTTGTTTACCGTCCTTTTATTAGGACGATTCACATGTCTGTCATTAAATATTGTACAAACTTCCCTGGCACTTCTATCGTTATCTCCCAAAAGACGTATAATTTCAATTTTTTCTCTCAAACTTAATCTTGCAGCCATGACACAAAATATTATTAAAAGAATTTGAAGTAAATATTGTTGCAGATATTATGCATAAATTTATGCTAGCACTGAAATTTGTATGACACAAATAATATCAAACAGTAATATCGTTGTCATGGCAACTGAGATTTAAGTTGTAGCATGTAAAGTTAATAATAATGTAAGTGCGTTACTTGCATTAAATTTTTATGCTATTTTAAACATTTTTTTGTCTAGTAGTGGTTTATTATTAAAAATATTTGAAAAATAATCAGTTTTATGGTTATCTGTTGATACAGGGTGTTCTTTTTTGACACGCAGCTTAGTGAGTTTTAAAATTTTAAGTTGTCATAACTTCGTTATTAATAAATATATTTTAATGAAATTTCTGTCATAGCTATTTGAAGCCACTTTAAATCGAGTGGTGTAGAAATGTTTTTAATAAAAAAATCGCTAATACAAATTCTTAACTTTAGACGAAGAAAAAGTATCGTAGACTGCCCTGAAAATTTAACTCAATATTTCCTATTTTGTCCCGCAATAGACCTTTTATTACATGACATTAAAAAAAAATTTGGTTAAAATCGGTTAACAACTTCAAATTTTATAGAGGTGTTTCCAATCTAAATGGGTCACACTGTATGTATGCACAGTATTATTGTTGTCTGATATAACGAGATCGGCTTATAACGAGGTAATTAGTCTGCCATTTCAGTTCTCGTTATAGAGGGAGTCTACTGTATATATATATATATATATATATATATATATATATATATATATATATATATATATATATATATATATAACTGTTTTGGATGGGTTGGAATCAATAAAAGGGCTATTGGTTAACTATTTTTTAATTCTCGAGCTTTCAATTGTGTTTACAATTATTATCAAGAGCTAAAAAAGACAAAATACTTACAAGGTTGAACTAAAAAGAAAAAACAATTTTTGTTAACTTACCAAATAAAAATTAGTTTAGTAAGTAAAAATTACTGCTTACATCTTCAAAATATTTAATACAAAAATGCTTTAATCTAATAAATGTTTCTCCGAAAATTTTTATAATTTTGAAAACATTTTTTTAATACAAAAATAATTGAATTTATAAATAAGTTCAAATAGCAACCAATTACAAATAGCCTCAATGTCATAAATGCCAACATAAAATTTTTATTTTTGGCAATTATATTGCCAAAAGTAAAATTTCGTTTAAACATTCTTTTTTGTTTAGTAACAAAAAGAAGAAGATTTATTCACCGTTGACAGATGTCTGAAAGAATGTAACAGATATATGGAGAATTAAATATGACATTTTACAAGTTTTATATATAAATCATAAAGAAAGAATATAATTATAAATTTTGCTTAAATTTTGAATTTCTGATCTTTTGTTTAAACTATTATCACTTTTGCTAATACAAACCATTTCCAAAAAAGTCCTTTTAAATTTATTACTTTCACTACATAAAATTTTAATGTTATCAAAATCCATAATATGGTCTTTATCGATTACATGTTCTGCCAAAGCACAAGATGGTTTTTTAATTCTGCAATCACTTTTGTGAGAAATAATGCGATTTGAAAGATTTCTTCCGGTCTCACCAACATATTCAGCCTCACACTGAGTACAACTAATGCTGTATACTAAATTCGTTTTTTCAAATTTGTCTATAGGATATTTAGTTTTAGAATATAAAGATGAAATAGTTTTGATGTTCTTTGTTGCTATTTTTATATTGTCAATAACCTTTAGTGTTTGTATTAATTTAGGTGTTAATGATGGTATAAAAGGTAGTGAATGATAATAGATGTTCTGATTGTTAGATACAATATTTTGAGATTGAGCAAAAAATGGTGTTAAATTATTTATATTACCAATATTAGAAAAAAGCATCCTATGTAGCATATCTGGAGGATAAGAGTTTTCAATTAGAATATTTTTTAATAATTGAAGATCTTGTAGATAATCTGGATGAGAAAGTTTTAAAACACGTTCTTTTAATCCTGTTATAAGGTTCATTTTCATCTTATTTGGATGGTGAGAGTAATAGCTTATAAATCTATTACTACATATGGGTTTTCTGAACCATCTGGTTTTCAACATATTGTCTGTATTTCTTACAATTCTCATGTCAAGGAATGGTAGAGAATTATCTACCTCTTCCTCAACTGTAAATTGTATATGTTGATTATGACTGTTGAAAATGTTGACTGTTTCATGAATTTTGTGTTTAGGAAGTGCCAAAACTAAATCATCTACATATCTCTTAATAAAAGGAATGAAAAAAGTGCAATTACTGATACAATCACTGATAACATCATCCATGACATAGCTACTTAGAATGGGTGAAAGACTAGATCCCATAGGACTACCAAAAATTTGTTTATAAAATACACCATTAAATATAAAAATATTAGAATTAAAAACAAAGTTGATAAGTGTTTTGAAATGTAATAAGTCAATATTAATGTGTTGTGAAATCTCATTCCAATGTTTTTCAACACTACTTATGATTAAATCTAAAGGCAAATTAGTAAAAAGAGATGTTACATCAAAACTAACTAAAACATAATTTTGTGGTAATTGGAAATTATTAATGAAAGAACTAAAATCAAATGAATCTTTAATGTATTTATTTAAATTTATGTATATATTTAAATATTTATAATTTAAACAACAATTTTTACATTAAAGATTCATTAAAGAGGCAAATTAGTAAAAAGAGATGTTACATCAAAACTAACTAAAACATAATTTTGTGGTAATTGGAAATTATTAATGAAAGAACTAAAATCAAATGAATCTTTAATGTAAAAATTGTTGTTTAAATTATAAGCATTAGTTAAGATGTCAGTATATAAAATGTCATGTATAATATATATATATATATATATATATATATATATATATATATATATATATATATATATATATGTCTATGTTATGTACACTGTTGTAGGTATCCAGTTAGATGAAAACTTTTTAATCTGTTGATTTTTTTTTAATTTCTAATTATCATCAGTAACATCATCCTTTTTCCTGAAACTTATTTTTAAGACACTAGCATCAATTTTATTTTTTCTCCCTCCTTTTAACACTTGGTTTGTTAGTCACCTCCCTGAGGTTATAAAACATCAGATTATTTTATTTTCTATGGATAATTTAATTCACTGATTAAGCTCTCTTTGATCACATTAATTATTGAGGACAATTGCTGTTGGAGCTGGTTCATTTCATTATCTATATTTTCCCAATTTCTTAATTTTAGAGATGAGTCTTGAAATAGGATTCACTGGTTGACAAATATAAAGAGTTCTATTTATACAATCAATAACCTTTGGTTATAATGCATTTAAATTAGAACATTGCCCTCTTTTTAGTTCATTTTTATAATTAGCATATTCCATTTTAAAACATATTGTTACGTAAAAATATGAGTCATATTTAAAAACCTGTAAACATGTTTTTTTTATTCACCAATATGTTGTAGATTGTACGAGATAATTCTAGCAGCTGGCAGGAAATTTACCTGAAAGAAAAGGTCGAAACGATGACCCGGATTGACCTTCTAGTCTAAATCAGAGGGATTCTCCTGAATTGTGCTTTTTAATAAATTAAAATAAGAACCTTTTAATAAAGTCATTATAAATTAAATAAAAATATAAATAAATTTCATTTCATTGGTGTCAAAAAGTGAATATAAAATAAATTGTGAAAATGGCTACGATTTATGAGCTGACAGTGACTAATTTAAGAAGACATCTTGAAGACAGAGAATTAGCTTCTACCGGAAAAAAGGCTGAGTTAGTCCAACGACTAAAGAACGCTTTGCTAGAAGAAGGACTAGATCCAGAGACTTATATATTTGAAGATGCTGTCCTCTCATCGATTTCGAAAGTTTCTGGTGACATCGCATCATTAGAGAACAAAGTTTCTCACGATATTTCGAAAGTTTCTTCTGATGTAGCCAAAGTTTCTGGTGACATTGCGTCATTAGAAAACAAAGTTTCTAACGAGATTTCGTCCCTGGAAAGCAAAGTTTCGGCTAACATCTCTTCGGAAATCTCTAAAGTAACTTCTGAGATGTCTGCCCTCGACGATAGCATATCTTCGTTAAAAAACCAAGTTGCTGCCGATAAGTTGGCCTTCGAAGAAAAGATTAAAGAGATGGAAAGGAAGATGGAGGAAACAGGGACAGCAGAGAGAGGAAACAATCCAATTACAGTGGAGACAAAAGAAGAAGAGACGAAATGTAAGTTGGAAACACGGCCGAAATTTGAAGGAAGTTGAGGTTCTGTCCATGTGAAAGTCCCAACATTCGATGGAAAATCGTCATGGAACAACTACATGAAACAGTTCGAATCAGCCGCAAGAGCGAATGGATGGTCTGAAAAAGAAAAGGCTGTAAACCTGACTATCGCTCTTCGAGGAGATGCCTTAGATGTGCTTCAGACCATAGCCGTAGAGGAGACCGATGATTTCGAACAACTCAAGAAGAGGTTAAATATGCGATATGGCCACGAACATTTGGAACATGTATATGAGTCGCAGCTTAAAAATCGTAGACAGAAGAAAGAGGAGGCTCTTCAAGAATATGAGGTAGATATTGCCAGATTAGTACGATATGCTTATCCAACAGCTCCAGAAGACATGATGGACAAATTGGCCGTTCAAACGTTTATTGATGGTCTTTGTGATCATGAAATGCAGAGAACACTACGATTAGCTCGTCACAAGACGCTGGTTGATGTCTTATCCGCCGCCCTCGAATACGACTCAACTACGCAGGCCTCTGGAGGGTACAGTAAAGTTAGGACTGTAAAAGAGGAAGGAGATGAAGATAAACTTGACCAGCTCGTCAATATGATGAAAAGTATTACATGTAAGAAAACGAAGACTATAAAATCAAGAAACTCACCATCAGGAAAACCAGAACGAGTCGGCTTTAGGGGAGCAGCTTTTCCAAAGACCCTCTTATACTAATAGCTTCTTTGAAATGTCGTGAAGATAGTGTATATGTAGATGGAGAAATAAATGGTAAAAAGCATACGTTGTTGGTGGATACCGGAGCGACCACAACCATTATACGCCCGACAGTTATAAACAGCCGTAAGAAACTGTTACCAACGAGGTTGCGACTTCGGACCGCTACAGGTGAAAATGCCAACATTCATGGAGAAATCCAGGTACAATTGGGAATTGGAGCAGAAAAGTTCATCCATACAGATATAGTTGCTGACATCGAAGAGGATGTTATATTAGGAATGGGCGTAATATATATGCATGGATTCCAATTGGATTTTAAGAATAAGGTAATCAAAGTTGGCAACGAGGAGGTATTTCTTCATCCACATAATAACAACACTGTGCAAGCAGCCACTAAAGAAGATACAGTCGTGCCTGCGAGAAGCGAAACGATCATAGTAGCGCGACTACAGGGAATTGTAGACGAAGGGACACCTGTTATGATGGAGCCTTGGAACCACGACGATGAGGTTGGCCGTGGAATCATAATTGGAAAGGAATTGGTGACTTCGGCTAAAGAAATTCCTGTGAGACTTATCAATTTCAACGACTACCCAGTGACCATCAAGAAAGAGACAAAAGTAGGAACTTGTGTACCTGTGACATCCATAATCCGTCAGGCGACAACATCTGATAATTCCAACGACAAATTCGACCAAATGGTTGCAGTTGCAGGACAGTCTCTAAATCAGATGGAGAAAAGGAAATTAAGGGAATTTCTTCGACAGTACCGTGATATTTTCGTACCGAAAGGAGGAAAGACGGGAAGAACTACCGTTGTTAAGCATAAAATTGATACTGGTAATGCTAAGCCAATTCGTCAAACAGCTCGACTATTATCACAGGCGAAAAGAGAGGAAGCTGAAACGATTGTTCAGGAAATGAAGAAAGACGGGGTGATAGAACCTTCTACGAGCCCATGGGTCTCTCCGGTGGTCCTGGTTAAGAAGAAAGACGGAACGACGAGGTTCTGTGTGGATTACCGTTTGCTGAACAACGTTACCAAGAAAGATAGTTATCCTCTGCCTCGGATCGATGACACATTGGACACATTGGCTGGAAGTAAATTGTTTTTTACTTTGGATTTGAAGTCTGGATACTGGCAGGTAGAAATGGACCCAGTAGATAAAGAAAAGACAGCCTTCACCACAGGATCTGGATTGTGGCAATTCAACGTTATGCCATTTGGACTCTGTAATGCTCCTGCGACATTTGAGAGTCTTATGGAAAATGTGTTGAGAGGGTTATCTTGGAAACATGCCTGGTTTATTTAGATGACATAATCGTCTTGGGGGAGACATTCGAAGATCATTTGAGGAATTTAGAAAACGTTTTTAATCGACTTAAAGCTGCCCAATTGATGCTAAACCCCAAGAAGTGCCAGCTATTTCAAGGTAAAGTCAATTATCTGGGTCATATAGTCAGTAAAGAAGGAGTGGCCGTGGATAAGGGAAAAATCGATTCCATTAAGGAATGGCCAAAACCAACTGACAAACATCAAGTGAGAAGTTTTCTTGGACTATGTACTTACTACCGGAGGTTTATTAAGAAGTTTGCAGATATCGCTAAGCCATTAACGCGACTTACGGAGGAAGCAAGAGATTACCGCTGGGATATAGACTGCCAAAATGCCTTTGAGACGTTGAAAAAGCATTTAATAACAGCACCAATTTTAGGGTATCCACTGCCAGAAGGAGAGTTCATCTTAGATACGGATGCAAGTAATGTGGGAATTGGAGGAGTGCTGTCTCAGATTCAAGGAGGACAGGAACGAGTCCTCGGATATTTTAGTAAAGTTCTTTCAAAACATGAACGGAATTATTGCGTCACGAGAAGAGAACTTCTGGCAGTAGTGAAATCAGTAGAGCACTTCTATCAATACCTCTATGGAAGGAAGTTTTTAATCCGAACCGACCATGCCGCCCTTAAGTGGTTGATGCAGTTTAAGAATCCAGAGGGTCAGATAGCCAGATGGATTGAACGACTCCAAGAATACGATTTCAAGATTGAGCACCGGGCCGGAGTTAGCCACAGAAACGCTGATTCTCTTTCCAGAAGGCCATGCCCAGCAGAGTGTTCCCACTGCAACAAAACGGAATCCAAGGAAGCAGCAGTGCTAAGAACAACGATGGTCAACGACGACTGGACGCCTACTAAGATCAGAGAAGAACAAGAAAGAGATCCAGTTATACAGAAAATTCGAAAATGGAAAGAGGAAAACCGTCGACCACCTTGGCAAGAAATATCAAACCTATGCTCAGTAGTTAAGACGTATTGGGCCCAGTGGGACTCATTTATCATCGAAGATGGCTTGCTCAAACGAGTCCTGGAAAATGATGACGGTTCAGAGAAGAGAAGACAGTTGGTGATCCCAAAGAGCAGAATAGCCGAAGTACTTCGTCAGTTACACGACAGTCCATCGGGAGGGCATTTTGGTGTAAGGAAAACCCTTCAGCGAATTCGGGAACGGTTTTATTGGATGAACAGTTCCGACGATGTAAAAGACTGGTGTAAGAAATGTACTATTTGTGCCACGAGTAACGAGCCTTACCGAAAAAGGAGAGCTCCTATGAGACAATATAATGTTGGAAGCCCGTTTGAAAGAATAGCTTTGGACATCGCTGGGCCATTTCCAGAAAGTGAAAATTTAGGCAAGTACATGCTGGTAGTAATGGATTACTTCACTAAGTGGGTCGAGATTTACGCACTTCCAGACCAGAAGGCCGCCACCGTTGCAGATAAGTTGATCCAAGAATATATCAGCCGATTTGGAGTGCCTTTGGAGATCCATAGTGACCAAGGCAGGAACTTCGAAAGCGATCTATTCCAAGGAATATGTGATAGACTAGGCATGAAGAAAACAAGAACTACCGCGTATCATCCGCAATCGGACGGTATGGTAGAACGGATGAATAGGACAGTTGGCAAGTATTTGACAAAGATGGTGTCCGATCATCAGCGAGACTGGGACCAATATCTTCCGTTCTTCACAATGGCCTACAGATCTGCTGTTAACGAATCAACGGGCCAGACACCAGCCAGAGTCCTATTCGGACGCGAAATGCGACTACCTTGTGATCTAGAGTTTGGGTGTCGACCTGGAGAAGATGTAGCAGGCGAAGATTATGTGATCGAATTACGAAGAAGAATGGACAATGTACATGAGTTGGTCCGTTCCCACCTTCAGATCGCTAGCGACCGAATGAAGAAACGGTACGATACACAAGCCGAAAAGGGTTGCTTTAAGAAGAACGACAAAGTCTGGCTGTATAATCCCAAGAAGCGAAAAGGTCGTTCTCCCAAATTGCAGCAGTTTTGGGAAGGCCCATACTTAATTATGGAGAAGATCAACGATGTCATCTACCGAATAAGCAAGATTCCGAGGGGAAAGCCGATGATAGTACACCATAACCGGCTGGCGTCTTTCGATGGTGACCACGACGTAGATGAAGAAGTGGAAGTAAACCAAGTCCAAGACGTGTCTGACCTCACGTTTGAGGAATTCATGGGTGCCTACGGAGGTACCGGTAAAGCAAGACATGGTGTTACCACTGAAGAAAAGCAAGATCTACTCGCGCTCCCCGATGACTACTCGCTGGCCCTTACCATCCCGGCCAGTATCAAAGACGCACCAGGGTTGGCATCCGTCTTTCGAAGGAAGTTTGGTCGAGTTGCAGAACTTCAATGCCAGGTGCCAGCTCCCGGTAAAACCTTGAAACTCCAAGATGCATCACGTTACCTTTTCTACCTGGTAACAAAAGACACTGCCCGTGACCAACCTACCTACCGAGATGTATGGGAAGCCTTACTTCAATTGAGAGAGCACGTACTAGAGTCCGACGTGCAAAAGTTAGCCATGCCAAAGTTGGAGTGCCGCCAATTAGATTGGAGGGTTATCCGAAATATGGTGGAAGAGATCTTTAAAGACACCGAAGTCCAGGTGTTGCAATCCACATAGTTACTGGTGCGGAGAGAAAACCGTCCCTTGTCATTTTTATACAACTGGAAGTTGTAAAAGAGGGTCAGTTGCCGATACCAGCATACCGTTCCAGTTCTAGTCCTGATAAGGTTCCAGGAGGAACCATCTTTTGAGAGGGGGGCAATGTTACGTAAAAATATGAGTCATATTTAAAAACCTGTAAACATGTTTTTTTTTATTCACTAATATGTTGTAGATTGTAAGAGATAATTCTAGCAGCTGGCAGGAAATTTACCTGAAAGAAAAGGTCGAAACGATGACCCGGATTGACCTTCTAGTCTAAATCAGAGGGATTCTCCTGAATTCTAGGCCAGTTGTGTTTTCATATATAATAACGGATTTTTCATTGAAGGGGCCAGTTAATATCTGAAGACCGCGCCCGCGATTTTAATTGTTACGCTCGGCTATATAAGTTATGTATTATTCTTTAAATAAATTGATATAAATTATTGTGCTTTTTAATAAATTAAAATAAGAACCTTTTAATAAAGACATTATAAATTAAATAAAGACATAAATAAATTTCATTTCAATATAACTGTGCCAGTGATATACTCAATTTTCAATTCCATATTAATTATATAAACTGTTGACTTTTTAGTGATCACTTTTTATACTTTATCATTGAAGTGTGTAGATGCAAAATTCACATTCCCCAAATTTTCATATTTTTAGTTATGTATATCAATGAATTCGTCTTTTAAAGGCGAATCGAACCGTAATGATATCTTGAACCAAAACTCACATTTTAATATCGAAAAACCATATTGAAAAAGATGTTCTGAAACATAAGTCACATTATCCAACACACGATTTGCAGCAAAATTAACATTCTCCAATTCGACCAATCAGACTGCGTAGGGCGCATCACGTGATTGTAGTCACTCTGGTGATGTTTTGTCAACGGTTTTTTTAACCTCACCTCACTTGTGGTATTTACATGTGCTTGTGAAGGTTGATTAACGCTTTTATGATTGTGGTTTAAATAATACGACTTTTATAACTAGTTAATAAACTAAATTATTGGTGCATAATGGATGAACTAGTAGAACCCTCGACTGGTCAAACAAGGAAAAAGAAAAATAAGTCCCCAGAAGTGGAAACGAAACAAATCTAAATTAGCAAGGTTAGTTGTTAGTAGTCTAAAATATTAGTAGGTTAGTCTTATCAAAGTTGTTTTTAAGTCATTTTCACTACATCTAGAACCAAGAAAAATATTGTTAGCTCATTAGCTGTGAGAATAAAAAGCTAATAATACTTTTCTTGTGTAGGTACTCTGCGAAAGGTATGCCGGATTTTCCTTCTTGTAACCATGATGGAAGACAATTTCAATGCGCTACCGTTCCATTTCAAGACATTAGACGTTTTCATCAAAACTTCTACTCTCAAAAAGATAAGGTTTACCAAGATAATTTTATTCTGAAGTTTTCCTCATCAGTAAAGTTAAAAGAAGAAGACCAACTTCTGGACGGTACAAAAGACAACCTATGAGGACCAAATATTTTATAGGCTTAAAAGATAAATCCATGATGCCTGTATGCCTTAACACGTTCATAGGTGTACTTCAGGTTTCACGATTTCGGGTAAATGAAACCGGTCAGCTTAGTAAAGAAAACAGAGGAGGTGACAGGGTTTCTACTAAAAGTTTTCATAAGAAAACGCATGTAATGAATTTTATGAATAGATTCAAATGTTCAGAGCCTCACTACTGTGCCAAACACACGGGCAGAAAATATCTTTCTGCTGATTTAAATATTAGAAAAATGTGGAAAATGTATATCAGTTCACTCACAGAAGATCAGAGTGATTTGAAAGTAACACACTGGTACTTTAGGTCAATTTTCAACACGAAGTACAATCATGGCTTCGGATCCCCTAGGGTAGACGTTTGCTCTACTTGTTTGCAGTTAGATGAACGATTAAAACACGCAAAGCAAGGCAACGAAAAACAAGAGCTCATGACTGAAAAACGTGTTCATAAATTACGTGCTAAGGCTTTTTTTGAATTACTAAAATGCACTGACCCAAAAATTTTGATTTTCAGTTTTGATTGTCAAAAAAATCTACCCTTGCCCAAATTACCAGATCAAGCCACTTACTATAGTAGGCAAATCTACCTTTACAATTTCACTGTGGTCAAAGGGAATTCTAAAAGTAAACTGACTCCAGATAATGTGACATCCTACGTTTGGACAGAAAACGAGTTTAAAAAAGGATCTAATGAAATTGCTTCGTTTGTTTTTGATACACTTAATACAACAGAAATGAAAAGCCCTATTACTACTGTGCGATTAGTAAGCGATGGATGTGGGGGTCAGAACAAAAATTCAATAGTCGTGGCCATGGTTTGTTTCTGGCTTTCTAAACATGCACCAAAAAATGTAAAAACGGTGGAGTTCTTTTTTCCCATAACAGGTCATAGCTATCTTCCACCAGATCGAGTATTTGGAGTCTCAGAAAAGTTTATGAGAAAAAAAGAGGTGATTTACAAACCATCAGAGTACAGACTACATTATAACACACAACCCAAGTTTGGCGTGATTGGTTGGTGGGTGGGTCCCAATTTAAAAATTGGCGGGTTTCATGTTTATTAAAATGACAACTGTTTGTCGCAGGTTATGTATCTCTCTGTTTGGCGTTGTGGTTTGGCGCTTAAACATCTTTGATTAGGCGGTTTTATACCAATTTGCCAATAAGCAAGCACACAAAAAATTTTAATTTAAATTTTTCTCATTTATTTTTAAAAATCTGTTAAATTGTTTTAAAAATCTGTTCGTTAGAACACCATATTTAATTACCTAAGACTTTGTTTTAGAAAGCAATTATGGATTCTGTCTATCCATCTACTTCAACAAGTCCTATTCCATCTACTTCAACAAACTATGAAATTAACTCAGGAGCCTGCCATCTTTGCAGCAAAATATTTAAAAATGTGGAATTACGAAATCATCATATCAAAAGTATACATAAAATAGATGTGTCGAATAAGAAAATAAATCACATTATTTGTCCCTTATGTGAACAAGAAACTAATTTAAAAAGCCATGGGAACTTATTAAAACATCTAAAGGAAAACCACCAGGTGAGTATTGAATTAATAACTTTTGAATTTTCTAGTTTACAAGAATATGAGACATGGAAAGACATCCAGAAATTTGAGACAAGTTATGTTAAACAAAGAGCAGTTTAAAAAAAGGAGTATAAGATATTATACTATGATTGTAACAGAAGTAACTTGAATGGTAGGTCCAGTACTTTGTTACTTCAAGTAATTAAAACTTACACTAATCTATATTTAGGATATAAGCCCAACTATAAAATTAGGACAGAGAAATCTGCTGGATCAATTAAAATTAAAGGAGTGTGTCCCTCCAGGCTGATTTGCAAACTGAGAGATCAAGGACAAGTTTCAGTCAGTTATTGGAAAACACATGCTGGACATAAAGAGGAATTAAGAACCATGCATCTGTCAAAAGCAGAAGAAAAAATGATTGTAGAGAAGTTAACATCTGGGGTGCCATCTAGCAGAATTTTAGAAGATTCAAGAAAATTGGAAACACCAAAACTAGAAAGACTTACCTTATTAACAAGTCAAGATCTCTCAAATTTGTCCAGGAAGTATAATACATATAAGAAACGAGATCAAAATGATATGGTATCAACGGCTTTAAAGGTTCAGGAATGGAATGTTAACAACAAGAATTACGCTTTTTTATTCAAGAAGGAAGGTAAAGACCAATCATTTTTTTTTATGCCTACCACAATTATAATTAATTCAATTCATTTATTCAATATACATTTTTAAATAATATATCTCCTAAGATTGTAGTTATTGGTTTTTTACATGAAAGCTAATTTTGTAATGGAGGTGCTGATTTATGGGGCAAATTTACTAGTTTTTTATTTTACTAGACAACCCTTTTTGGGTCTTAGTCTGTTTAAGAATACTTCTCCATTCTGATCTATTTCACACTTTGCTTTTCCAGTTTTTGATTTTTAAAATTTTCATGTCTTGCTTTATTTGTTCCTTATATCTAATCTTCCTTTTGTTTTATTTCCAACTGGAATTATTTGTTTATTTTGAAAGGGATTACATCTTATTTCATTAGTTCTACACTTTTCTTATACTGAAGTTGTCCTATTTGTATGAATATTATGATATCGAGATCCTGGTATTCCCTTTATAGTTAAAATGTATATCTTATTCGCATACAATTTTCTGTTACTGGTTTATATATGTGGCTCAAGATTTGTCTTTCAGAATTACCCTATTGGCTTTCTTCGCTTTTAGTAAGTGTGCATGTTTCAGATACATATGTGAATAACTTATCTTATTAAGGTTTTATATAATTGGCACTTAGTTTTTTCTTGTATTATTACCTGACCTTTGTTGTTTAATTAAGCCATGGTAACTCTTATTGGTTATGGAGATTCTTCTACCCAATTATTTGTTAACACTAGTATTGCATATAACTAGTTATCCTAT
This sequence comes from Diabrotica undecimpunctata, assembly GCF_040954645.1. Classification (NCBI taxonomy): domain Eukaryota; kingdom Metazoa; phylum Arthropoda; class Insecta; order Coleoptera; family Chrysomelidae; genus Diabrotica; species Diabrotica undecimpunctata. The sequence goes on along the minus strand of NC_092811.1, from coordinate 73,418,083 downwards.
ATAAAGTTTTTTACACTTGAGTGCTATACTATCCTATAGTTAGGTGTTGTAATCACTGATTACCTGCTGTTTCGCAGCTACATGTATTTTATATTAGCTCGATTGGTTTTCAGTTTACTTGTCCATGCAGTTTGTTCTATCTGATTAAGTTCCTCTTTAATATTTTATACTTTGTTCTTACTATTATGTTAACATCATTTGCAAAAGCTAGTTGTCTGCATACTTATTGATTATCGTTCCTCATGAATTTACTCTATCTACCTTCTTGAGTATCTTCTGCTTCTACTTATCTCTTCCCACATTGCTGCTTTAAGTTATCTTTTTTAAATAAGAACTCAACTGAACTCAAAAAATAGGACTAATGATTACCTATTAAAATATACAATAAAATTTCAGTCTCTTACTATTAATTTATCTTTAATTATCTCTAAACTATAAATTTTGAGTAAACTATAAATTTGGTGTTTTATTTTTATTAGGAGAACAACATGATGTACTTAAAAAAGAAGATTTTGCCTTAGGATTTATGAATTCTGTAATGGAAGATAAATTAAGAGAATTTCCTAGCATAATTTGTATGGATGGTACACACGGCACAAACAAGAGGGGAATGGATTTAACAGTGGTGCTTATTAAAGATGACAGGAATACAGGATTTCCAGTTGCGTTCTTACTGTCAAACAGATTGGACCAAGTAGTTCAAGAGGTTTTTTTAGGTATGTATTATATGAGTAATGACAATTTATAACTGGTAAGTAAAAATAATTTTCAAAAACTTTTAGGTGCCCTCAAGAATAGAATACAGACTGAAATTCATGCGGAACATTTTATGAGTGATGATAATGGAAAATATTATAATGCATGGGCGAAGATTATGGGCAACCAACCAAAAAAGCTTTTATGTACCTGGCATGTAGTGAGAAACTGGAATATTCAAGGGAAGAAGAAAATACAGGATCCAATTTTGAAGAAACAGATGAAAACTGAGATGAAAAGAATTATTAATGAAACGGATGAAGATCGATTTATGGAGTTGTGCAACAAATATATAATCAAATTACCAGAGGCAAATGAGATAGATTTTTTTAATTATCTGGCAAGGTAAATAAATATATGAAATCATACATTTTAAGTCATCCTTAAGTATATTTTTTTTTTGTAGGTATTACTTTCAGAATGAAGAGAGAATCAAAATGTGGGCCCATTGCTACAGAAGAAATTCAGGAATCAATACAAACATGGCGATAGAATCTTTCAACAACCTACTGAAGACCAACCACCTTAGAAGAAATGCTGCAGTATCAATTGAAAAGTTATTGGACACAATAGACGATCTAGTGGACATCAAAATGTGGAAGAGGATTATAGACATTGAAAGACCAAATGCGAACAATTATCAAGATAGGGTTATAGCAAAAGCACACAAAATGGCAGAAACGATGAAAAACAAAGTAGAGGTTAAGAGAAATGTGAAGGTATATGGCCAATTTCAGGTAAAGTTATTTAGAGATCCTAATAAAATATATAATGTAAATATAAGGCAAGTATGTGAAAATGAATGTAAGACATTGTATTGTAGAGTATGTAAAATTTGTATTCATCGCTACCAGTGTGAGTGTGCCGAATATGTGGTGAGGAATACCTTGTGTAAGCATGTGCACTTGGTAAGAATGCATGAGGAGCGCGAGGGAACTAACTCTGTTTTAGATGATGCTGCAAGGTGTTTGGCAGTAACTTCAATTATCAAATCAAGGCATCAGGAGGAAATTAATGAGTTTGTCAGAGGGAAGGTAGAACAGACAAATGTCATCCAGGAAAAAACCAAACGAAGTCTTCAAATAGAAAACTTGGTAAATTTAGTAAAAAACATGGAAGACTTAGATGATGAAAGTTTTGCAAGATTACATGACAAAATTAAAGTGAAAGTGAAGAAAGAATTTCAGGAAGAGGCAAAGAATGTTACAATGAAGCGAAAAATGGAGAAACAGGAATATTTTCCTTCCAAAAAAAAGGAACTGAGTAAACATTAAATTCGTTTAACAATTTTTTAGCTCACAAGTATTTTTTGTTTTGTATCTGTATTGAATTTTTATTATAGTTCTATAACAAGAAATGTTAATTCTATAACAATATATAAAGTTCTATTTACAAGAAAGTTAGTCAATTTAACATTATTATACATTTTACTTGATTAGTAATATAGTGTAATTTTTTATAAGATTATATGTAGTCACACTTATGGTTAGATCTGAATTTTAAAGGTAAAATTTGTACATTAAAATAGGCAATGATGTTATTTATACACTTTTATATTAGAATTTTATTTTTAAATCGGGATGTACTGGGCCCTAGGCGAGGTTTAGAGGGGTTTTCCTTCGCCATTGCACCAATAACGCCCCCCCTCCTTTGATTTCCCAGATTTTTAATAAAGAATAAAGACATTTTAAACAGCTATTTAGTGTTTTATTTGGTTTGCAATAGTTATTTCCAGTAAACCTCAGCTTTATTTTTGGTGAAATCTAACAGAATTTAGTGTAAGGTTCTCAAAAATGAAAATGGATAAATGTCAATTTAGATTTATGCAAGGCAGGTCTACAACAGCAATTTTTATTACAAGACAGCTAATGTAAAAATTTAGAGTGAAAGAGATAGACTTGCACATAGTATTACAGTAGACTCCCTCTATAACGAGAACTGAAATGGCAGACTAATTACCTCGTTATAAGCGGATCTCGTTATATCCAACAACAATAATACTGTGCATACATATGAATATGTAGTTTTCTAAAACATTAACTTTCTATAGTGAAGCCATTCGGAGCAATATAAGATGCTAATAAATATTGTTTGAATGGCGTTTTTAAAACAAAGTTGTTTACTTTTATTGTCAATGAAATGCATTAAAACAAAAAAGAGTTGTTTACTTTTACTGTCAATGATATACGTTAAAACAAAAAATCTGTATTCTGTAAATATGTATAAAGCGTATAAAGTTATTTTGTCATTTTTGACTGCTTTAAATTGTCCAGTATTCTATCTATCATATTTTCTAAAGATGTGAAACAGTTTTATGCTTCTTCATTTGCGTTTTGTCCTAGGATAAAGTTTCTGACAACCTTTAAAACACATGTGAATGGTCAACCCAATACAATGACACTTGTGAATCATAAATTTTACATTTCTGACTAAGAATCATAAATTGTAAGAAGTTTATTGCGGGCGGCCCGCAATTAAAAAGGGTATTTATTTATAGCTACCACCGGGCCAAAACGTAAAAAACACGTTTTTCAATCTTATTTTTTCTCATTATAAGCAAATTTACCTCGCTATAAAGGGTTATAGTTCAATAGAAATTTCATGGGACATCTAATGTACCTCGTTATAAGCGAAACCTCGTAATAACCGTGTTCGTTATAAAGGGAGTATACTGTATTAATCTTCAGAAAGCACATGATGAAGTTATCAGAAACCTGCTGTGGCAGAGATTAAGTAGGAAAGAAGTGCCGGTTGAATATGTGAGTGATGTATGAGCAAGTAACAACTAGTGTTAGAACGATTGCAGGTGAAACTGGCAAATTTTGTGTGAAAATAGGGCTTCATCAGGGTTTCGTGTTAAGCCCATATTTATTCTCATTTGTGCTGGATTAGATAACAACTGAACCTTCTTGGTATTAGTAGAAAAGACTATAGTAGTGAAGACAGGTCCTTGAAGAAAAAGAATTAAAATTAAGTTGGATATAAACAAAATATTTAGAATATTCTTTTAAAGATGATATTTCAAGTCCAGATAGAGTAGTTGGCTTGGATAGACAAGAACTCCCAAAAGATAATTTTCGGCTTTTAGGATCGGAATTACCGTTTTATCTATATTTCAATTAAAGGTAAAGGAAAGAGGTAAATTAGTTGATGTGTGATAAAAAAGGTACCAAGAAAACTAAAAGGTAAGTTGTATAGGAATGCCTTAAGACCAGCTATGATGTATGGTACTGAATGTAGGGCAGTAAAAAAAGGGGATGAACAGCAATTGCATGTTTCTGAAAAACCATAATCTCATACAAAAAGCGGAGAGGTACTTAGTCCCTGGAAGAGAAAAGAACAGAGAGGAAAATAATTAAAGAAGCCGATCCTACATAGAGAAAGCTAACGAAAATAATAATGTTAATGAATGTTCTAGAAATAAAAAGAATAAGAGGAACCTCTAAATCTTAATAAAAAATTACCTAATATAAACAATATCTATATACCTAATAAAAAAAGCATCACTAGCATATCAAAATAAAATAAACAAGTCAGAATTTAATTTTAACTAAATAATCTCAAAAGAAAAATAATTAGATTTCTAATAAAACTGAAATAGCCAGCTTAATCCTAAAATGTGAATATCATCCGCTTTGTACCAATACCACAGTATAATAAAAACTTTAGCGATATACTGTGCCAATATCTCAATTGTCATTTTAATAAACATGAAACCCGCCAATTTTTAAATTGGGACCCACCCACCAACCAATCACGCCAAACTTGGGTTGTGTGTTTTAATGTAGTCTATCAGAGTACATTGATATTATAGCCGAACATTCGAAAGTAGTAAAGGTTGGCCAAGACTGTGACGTCTTTGATTGGAAGAAAGAAAAGGATGTATTCATGAAAAAACCGGCACAATTTCATTTTCAACTGGGGACCTGCAAAAGAATTATTCTGACAAGAACTAAATATAAAAATGTTCTCGTTAGAGGTGAGTACACATACAAGTCAGACTTGGGCGTGACAAAGTCTTTAACCAAGCCAGGAAAACTGCTTTTCAACATGAATCCAAACTTGATTCCTTTGTCAAACTCAACGAAACCAGTGAAGAAAGTTGATGTTAACAACTTGTTGAAGAAGCATTATGGAGACCAGTGGAGGGACAATGAGGATTTACTCTTCTACAAAAATGTCATCGATGGGGCTGATGACAATATAGAACCCGAGTCAGTTTGTGAACATATCGAAGAAGTCAACATTCTTAATGTTTAAAAATATGATATTCTAAACAGTGTAAAACAATCAAAGCAATCAATACAAAAACAATCAATATAAATCACCTTATTTTTCTTGGTTTTAGTTTTTAATTTAAGGTTAAAATATAAATAAAGCAAAGTTCAAATATTTTGGATCATAACTAACATTATCCATGAGATTTTGGTGCAAAACTAACAGTTAACCATATTTTGGTACAAAACTCACATTGTCTGAATTTTCAATTAAATTAACAAAACAATCTTCATTAAATACACCCATAAAATTTGAGCAAAAAGTTTCTATTACAACAAGGTTGTTACGCAAAAAAAATTGAAGCATTATTCCATGGCCTTCAATAGTAAACAGTTTTTCTCATTTTTCCGAAAGTTGAGAAATGTGGAGAATGTGAATTTTTTTATATATATTTTTATATATATTTACCCAATTTCTTAATTTTAGAGATGAGTCTCGAAATAAGATTCACTGGTTGACAAATATAAAGAGTTCTATTAATACAATCAATAACCTTTGGTTATAATGCATTTAAATTAGAACATTGCCCTCTTTTTAGTTCATTTTTATAATTAGCATATTCCATTTTAAAACATATAACTGTGCCAGTGATATACTCAATTTTTAATTCCATATTAATTATATAAACTGTTGACTTTTTAGTGATCACTTTTTATACTTTATCATTAAGAAGAAATGGCAATAAAATAAAAATGAAATGTTAATTATTATGCACTTACTAGATTAAATATAATCATGAATAAATATTTTAAAGTTTCGAACACCCAAGTTTTTCTTTTCAATTTAAGACCAAACTTAATAATGAATACTTTTACCACTTAAAAAGTTAACTTTTAAAGGAAAAAAATATCAGAATTTTTCACAAACATATTTAGTTATATGAATCCATACACATCATCAGTTGTTCATCTAGAAGGACAACTATGAGATAAAGAAACATTAAATCAAAATTTTAAGTAATAATTACAAAGCATTTAACAATTTAAATATGATTATGTAATACATTGTTTTTAGTATCCATGAGTCAATTATCAGTCCAGTAGTTGTTATTTGTAACAGTGATGGTTACTTTTTACCATTTTTTTCCAAAAATTAAACTTTAGCTCTAGGATTTAGGCATTGTGATAAAAGGAAAAAAGTTTTTTTGTACTGTTAGAAGAGATTAATCATAAGAATTTCTTTCTTTTTTGCCCTAAATAATTGATAAATTATTACTAAAATATTTGAAACATCAATTGATATGCATTATTCAAAAATATTATACAGCTGATAAAATCTTTGGCCAAATAATTTAATTGCATATATAAGAAATTCATAAAAATAAAAGCTAAAAAATTCTAGAAACGGGATTCATACTTAATATCTGTATAAAATTCATTATTCTTACCTAAAGTCTTGACATCTAGCAGAACCAATTATAGTTCCTCCTTTATGTATAATACAACTTACAGAAGACCAGTTAGCTTCAACAATATTATCTTCACCATCTACCATTCCTATTAAAAACAACACTTGTAAGTAGAACATTATATTTATTGTGTTGTGAAATATTGTACCTTGATAACCCTCTTTGATGAAATATACTTTGCATCCAAGATATATGCCCATACGAACAACAGCCCTTACAGCTGCATTCATGCCCTACAAAAATAGGTTTGGGTTATTCAAGGGAATGTTTTTAATTAAGTAAACTGACCTGAGAATCACCCCCGCTTGTAAATACGGCAAGACCTTTGCCCTTATAGGCCCCGCGTTCTATAAACTTGGATTTTGAAGAGTTGTCTGTCATTTTAGCCTAAATTTTAAATAAAACATCAAAATAACAAAAAATAAGGATAAGAATAAAGATGAGAGTCTCAAAGATTAAGTTATCTATTCAAAAACAATTATTCACTGCAAATTTTGGCATTTTTGAAATAATTACACACTGAGCTTACTTCGTTTCAAAATTACTATTAATATTACGTACTATTTGTAATATATTTTATAAAAGGCCAGGAAGAACTTTAAAAATCTATCCTATCCTATCACTTATATTTTCAAGGTGACCCCTGCTGATCGGATTGTGTGTGTGTCATGGTACAATGAATACACAAGGTATAATACATAATGTTCCAAAATCGGTTCGCTTTCGCGCATGACGTAGTCAAGATCGCTTATTCCCGCAACATTTGAATGTAGTTGTATAGGAAAGACTTTTAATTTTAAGTTTTTTTATATAATTTGGCTAATTTAATTATAGTAATTATAAAGAGATGATAAAATTATGTTATTATAATATTTATCCTTTATAAAACATAGATATCCTTTATAAGTCAAGTTTTAATTATCTTTTATTACACGTAGGTACAGGTTAATTAACTTATACTCCAGAGTTCGATATTTCAGATGTTTAAAAAGATACAGAAAAGTGGTAATGGAGGTACAGTCTGTCCCAAACCCTTCTTTCAGTGCGTCACTAATTTTGACGTCATATAGGATTTTAAGAATGTCGAGAATTATTGCATGACATTTTAGTTAAATCTGACAGTTGCAGGATTGTAATCGGCTAAATGTGAAAAGATTATTTTTTTAAAATGTGAAGTAAAAACTTTAAGAATTCAAATTTTTTTTTACTTTACATATTAGAGGTCCCGTCCTGTATAAAAATTTTTATTGCGCATTATATTGGAACGGCATTTTGTCATAATTGCTATTCTATACATTCCAAAGAAAGTGCTTAATTAGCTAAGATTTATTTATGGATTTATTATTATTTATTATAAACACTATGGAATTGGAATGTTTGTTTATTTAAAATAATGCTTCCTCCTATAGAATCTTTTAAGAGTTGACTGCGAGATAAAAAAATTTACTGGCAATTGCAAGGCATCAAAGCAAACATTCCTGTGATAAAATAGCATCGATTGAAATCAGTCATATTCGGATAAGTAATTTTCGGAAAGTTTCTGTGGCAGCCATTAGTTTAATTTTGTGAAGATTTATCATAAAATCGTGAAAATAGTTTAAATAGTGAGTTATTCTACTAGATTGGGTGTGCAAATGAAAGAGTGTTATGAAGTTTAGGTAAAGAAACAATGGACAGTTTAAATAGTAAAGCAGTTGATTTTTGAGTTAATCTACCAGTTTCGGTATGCAGATGAAATAGTGTTAATGGAGTTTAGTTAAAAAACAAGATACCGAATGTAAGTTTACCTTCTTTTTTTATGAATAACAAAAATGAATATTATATTTCAAACAATCCACAATCCGATTCAGAACCTAATTCATTAAAATCAATGATTACAGGGGATATGTGGCTGGCATCAATTATATCTTATATTTTAATAAAATGTGGTTCTAAAAAGAACCGTTTTAATACATATGAATATCTTCTAATTGAAAATAATTTAATAATTTTAATATTAGGCTTTGTTCTTTCTCGGTATATCTCGGCATATTTAAAATATTTTTATGACAATAAATACAAAATTAAATTTTCACTGTAAAATGTCTGAAAATACTAACCTGGAATGACAATTATCATTTTATCAGTTGACATTATCATAGTACTGTCACTATTGAGACCATCTGCATCAAATTATACTTATGCGCATCATTGATTGGATATCTATTTAGCGCATTCTAAACTCCCACCAATTATATATCCGAAAGTAGAATTCGCTTTAATATGCAAATACCCGTGAACGATACATAATTTTCTAAGTTCTATGTATAATAATCACAGACTTACGTTTTTTTTCTGTCACTTCTAGCTTAATGCGTTAGAGAGAATTCGATCAACTATGACGCACTGAAAGAAGGGTTTGGGATGAACTGTACACAAAATTTGTACGTATCAGATTCGGCAAATTTTCAACTACCGTATACGTTATTCAGTATGTGGAACAAAGATAACACTTAATTGTTTGAATATAAGTGAGAGGCAGTCATCATCTCGACGGAGTAGATATGACTTTTAAACAGTGTTGCTATTATTTCTGTTACATATTTCCTTCTAAATTTTAGTCCGATGCATGAGTCTAAAATAATATTTAAATCCACTACAGTTCATTGTAGAATAAAAATTAATATTGTCCCAAAAAAATTCAAATAAAGTAGCCACGTAATTGTTATTTTCTAATCGATTTTATCAATTACTTTATTAGTTAACAAAGAACAGTGATTTAAGTAATTTATGTGTGGCAACAAAGCATTATTCCCCTGAAGAGTTTGAAATTTTAAGCAACGCCTTCTTTTACAGTGCGAAGCGGCATAAAAATACACCGATGACCGACAGTAATTATCGGACGTTGATGGGGTGTAGTTCTTTGCATAAAATTATTTCGTCGCCAACTTTCCGTCAGTAAATCTTTAAGAAAAACTCAAACACTTATAGGAATTCGAGTTTTAAATGTAATTTTTGTAGATTTTTAGCTCTGGTAGCTAGGAAATAAAACAATAATTAACTTAACAAACATTAACTAAATATAAATATTATTTTTATAAGAAAAAAACCAATCAAAAAAATTATTCTAAATAATTAAAATTAAAGGCATTTTTAAAAAATCTCTAACCAATTAAATGTTCAAACAAACCACCATTTTAAGCTAAACAAAATCCGAATCTATCAATTAAAGCAAGTCTCATTGCATTTAGCTGATTTGGTTGTACTCTACTACAAAGTTGAACAATTTTTTCTTACAATTCTGCTAAATTGGTGGCTCGTTCGAAATCATGCCGATATAATTTTGATTTTAGCATTCCTAAGAAATAAAATACCAAAGGTGCTAAATCTGGTGATCTAGGGGGCCATTTTATTGTTCCTCGTGTAGAAATTATTCGTCCAGGAAATGTTTGTTCCAAATAATTTGTAACTTCGATTGCATTATGTGCTGGGCAACCATCCTGTTGAAACCAAACATCATCGAAGTTGACAGCAAGGTTTCGAACAGCTGGAATAATCTGATTGCGTAATAAATCTAGATACTTTCGTCCATTCCGATTTCCCGTAATAAAAAATGGACCAATTATATTATCGTTATAAATGCCAGTCCACACATTTAATTTCTTTGTGTATTGTGTTTTCACAGCAATACTCAAATGTTTCTTTTCCCTAGACCAATAGCGGACGACAGATGGATTATGACGTTTATGGATTGTGAATGAAGATTCATCGGAAAACATTTTTTAAAAAGTTATTGTTTTTAAAAAGCAGCAATAAATAACTGTATTATTTCTACAATAGAATGGTTCCCATAATACCATTTCACCATTTGAATCTTTTCTTTTTGAAAATACAGTAGAACCTCGATAGGTCAAACCTCAATAAATTAAAAACCTCTATTCAGAGAAAAAACTTCAAAAAACTATATGTTCCCTTCCCATTGGAGCCCAAAACCTCTACAACTTAAAATACACAATCTCGATAACTTAAATAGATAATATCAATATTGGCCCTCAGTAACTTAAAGAAATGTTTTCACAATCCCTATAACATAAAATTGTTTACCAATGACAGCTGAACAGCTTACTGTATCATAAGTTTTGATCACTGTTCTAGAAACATCGATTTAGGTACTGTGTGATACCTTGCTTAAAATGAGTTCAAAAAGAAAATTAACAACGCTAACATATGCTGATAAATTAAAAGCGATAGAAGCAGTGAAAAATGGATTCAAAAGAAAAGAAGTTGCGGCTCTGTTTGGAATACACGAGAGTACATTATCAATCATCATAAAAAAAGAAACCGAACTATTGAAAAAACAAGAATCAGGAGACAAAAATTGCCGAATTCCCTAATTTGGAACAGTGTTTGTTTACGTGGTTAAAACAATATCGAAACAAAAACATCAGTATCAGTGGACCCATACTGAAAGAAAAGGCTATAGAGTTCGCTAATTCACTAAAAATCGATAATTTTAAAGCCAGCAATGGCTGGTTAGAGAATTTCAATAAACGAATGATTTAGCCTCAAAAAAATGTGCGGCGAAAGTACGAGCGTAAGCAAATCAGTCTGCCAAGAATGGAAATCTGACTTGCATAATTTAGTGAATAATTATGATCCCAATGATGTTTTTAATGCTGATGAAACTGGTCTGTTTTTAAATGTCTTCCCGAAAAAACATTAACATTCAAAAATAAAAAATGTCATGGAGAAAAACACAGCAAGGAACGACTTACGATTCTGCTTTGTGCAAATTCTACGGGCACAGAAAAACTCAAACCTTTAATTATATAGGTAAGTCAAAAAAACCTCGGTGTTTTGCAGGTTTAAAATCACTACCCATGGATTATGAAGCCAATAAAAAAGCATGGATGATAGCAGAACTTTTTAAAAAGTGGCTGAATAATATAGATTAGCAAAGGGCAACTTGAAATAGAAAAATTGTTCTGTTCATTGACAACTGAACAGCACACGGAGGCATACCACCATTAAAGGCAATCAAAGTACAATTTCTTCCACCAAACACAACATCACAACTTCAACCTTTGAATCAGAGTATCATTAAAAATTTTAAAACATTAAACAGAAAAGAAGTTGTTAGAAGAATGATAGCTGATATGGAGCAAAATACGATTTTTTCTATCAATGTTCTTCAAGTACCGTAAACATGGCCTACTTTGCCCAGTGGGTTCAACTTTGCCCACTGTAAAGGTTATAAAATTTGTAAAAAAAAATACTTGGCAACATAGCAAAGTACCACAGACATTTACGCGCGCACTAAGAAACATGTAGAAATCAAGACAGTGTGAACTAAACTGCGAGACTAAAGTGTAACGCTGGTAGTAAGGTAAGAAATTTGAACACGTTTTTGTAGTTTTTTTAGGTTAAAAGCTAAGCACTGCTGAGTATACAGTAATAGGAATATTGACTTAATTTTTGTTTGTACGTCTTATTTAGTATTTCCTTAACTGATTTTGTGATAGAACGTTCATCAGGGATTACATGTTTTTTCTTTATAAAACAAAATACAAGTGGGCAATGTTGTCCTGCCATTTGTCATTAATATTTTTTTTAATTTTTTTATATAAAATGGTTTATAGTCATTTAAAAGGAAACTTAAGTGTGCTTTTAAGTTTAACGCCATAAAGTATTAATTATTACGTAAAACAGAATGTCGGTATTTATCTAATTATTTTTTTTTCTTTCAAGGAAAAAATCAAAATGCCAAGAAAAAGCAGAAAAAAATTGGGAGCAAGGCAGTATGTAAACTACTCTGACGCCGTGCTTGAACGAGCCGTGGAAGCAGTGAGAGCAGGTTTAAGTTCTCGTCAGGCAGAGGAACGTTTTAAGGTGCCACGCCGAACCATTCTCAACAAAATTAAACCAACCAAGCACCAAGGTTTTGATTGGGGACAACTTGTCCTCACATCTCAATATTAAGATAATAAGGGCTTGTCAAAGGGCAAATATAAGATTTGTATTTCTGCCACCTAATTCTACAGGGCTTACACAACCACTTGATGTTGGATTTTTTCGGCCTTTAAAAAGAGCCTGGAAAAAGATCCTTACTTATTTAAAAACTAGTCAGCCTAACTTAAACTCAGTTGAAAAAAACCATCTTTCCTCAATTGCTAACAAAACTAATAGACGCGATTGAACCAAACTTAAAAAAAAATCTTCAAAGTTCATTTCGCGCAACTGGAATTTGTCCCTTTGACCCACATGAAGTGCTAAAAAAGATGCCAAATGAGAGATTTGCGAAAAGAGTAAGCTCTGAAATTGATAACGCATTAATAAATTTTTTACAACAAAAAAAGAAAGGAGATACCATTAAAAAAGGAAAGAAAAAGTTGCTTAATACTGAACCCGGTCAATCAGTTCAATTTGAAGAATTTGATCAGAATCAGGAGGGAAGTGGAATCGCGGATTCAGAAGAAGAAATAGAGATAGAGACGAATGCCGACGAAAATTTAGCAGAAGGAATGGAGATGGAGATGAATAACAGTGACGATGATAATGTTGAGAAGGCAGATGAATTACATGAAGAAGAGCAGGATGAAATGGTTGAAAATATCGAGTCTGATGAAAATATCGAAGTAGATGGCAATAATCTAAAAATTGGTACTTTTGTGGTGGTCCAATTTCTTACAAAAAAAACCGTTAAACATTTCATCGGGATCATAGTAGAAATAATAAACGAAGACAATATGTACTACACCGTAAAATTTTTAAGAAAAAATATAAATGGTTTTGTTTATCCAAACATATCAGACATATCGGACGTAAATTTTGAAGACATTAGAAAAATATTAAAGAAACCTTTCCAAAGTAGAAGAGGATATTTTTCTTTTAAAGAAAATTTAAGTTGTTTTCAGTTATAATTTGTCTTGTGTTTTTTAATAAAAATATAATAATTTTTCTTGTATTTTTTTAATAAAAAGTTCAGAAAAATAGAGATTTTTTTCCAGTTTTATTAAAAAATAAAATTCAAAAGTGTATGGTGGGCAAAGTAGTCAAATCAAAACGTATGCCGCGGGCATAGTAGTCCTATTACGTTCCAATTTTGCCCTACAGTGAATTTAAAATAGGTGGGCAATGTTGAACTTATCCGGGGCAACTTTGCCCACCTTGCCTTTAATTTTTTTTCTCGGCTGTGTTAAAGATTGTGATAAAAAATGATAAGTACATTCTCTGTTAACATCTTGCTAGTTCTCAAAATAATTTTTGTATGTATTTATATGTGCTAAGAAAAGAAATATTTAAACAAAACTGAAATTTGCTGGGCAAAGTAGGCCATATATACGGTAATGAGAATAATGAACAAAACATGGCAAAACGTAACACTCCTCACAGTGAAAAACTGCTTTAGAACCTGTGGTTTTTCTTCAGAACCTCAAGAAATCATTTTGAAGAGGAAGATAATAATGATCCTGAATAATGGAATAACACCATGCACTGTATTTAAAGTTATAAAGACGATGAATTAAATGACGACCCACAAACTTCATCTAAGAGCATATCAATCAACGAAGCAAGAGTGCTATAACGACTGTACGATCATTTATAGAGCAGTGTAGAAACATAAAAGATAACGTATTTTCTTCTCTATGTTATTTAAAATCAAATCGATTTAGAATCTATGAATTGTTTAAATCAAAAGAAAATCTCAGACTTTTTTTAGTAGACTATACCTTTAATTATTGCTTTAACTTTTTGTAACGAATATAATAAATGAATGTAGTGTATGTAGTGTATAATAAATGCCTATATTTTAATGAACTTCTGACCTATATTAATCCATCACAACATAGACCCTTGATAACTTAAAACCTGCATAACTTAAAATATTTGGTTTTTCCCTTGGAATTTAACTTATCGAGGTTCTACTACTGTATACGCTTGGCATGTTAATTATTTGTTTTCAACCTTTTACCACGACAGCTAAAAATCAAAGAAATAGACCTTACCTTATTGACCTTAAACCTGCTGTACAGATAAGGACCGCCTATTCTTTTGAGGGGAAGTCTTAGAGGGGGCAAATGGTTTATACTATTTGTCTGTCTACTGAAGTGCGATATTTATTTAGCTCACGCTGTTGTCGCATCTCAATTTCTCAATTCAGTATTCTTTGTTAATTAATGAAGTAATGATATAATCGTTTAAAAAATAATACTTACATGATTACTTCATGTAAGGTTTGTTGGGGCAATATTAATTTTCATTCTACAATGAACTGTAGTGGATTTAAACATTATGTTACACTCATGTATCCGACTAATGTTTTAGAAGGAGTTATGTTACAGAAATTTCGCAACACTGTTTAAAAATTAGACTCGCTACTCCAAGTGCGTGGATTGTGTCTCACTCGTATTCAAACAATTAAGTGTTATCTTTGTTCCACATACTGAATAACGTATACGGTAGTTGAAAATTTGCCGAATACCTACTGAACTAAACACAAAATCAAAATAAATAATGACAAAGTCAACTTTATTTATATCGAATGAGCTAGCTGGCCATCGAATATGAGTGTAGTGAGGGCACACAATATTGCACAACATTTAAAATGACATTTTTGTAATATTCGCACATAAAATTATCTTGGTATTGTTTATAATAATGATAACATTGTATATTTTAATAATGATAACATGATTTAACAAAGAAAAATACGTTATTTTGGAAGATGCTAAATTGATTTCCTCCGAAACAGTTCTTATTGCAAATTGCATAGCAGGCTGAGGCTAATTTCTTACTTAACAAATCGATATGAAAAAACCATTAAGGTTTCATGACTAATAATTAATAAAAATAAAGATTTAGACTTACGTCGTTGACCTAGAAGTAGTAAGAGGCTGCTCAACATACTTTTTGGACTCTCTGTGTTCGCCTCCTTGTACGCGTTTCTTTTGGTTGGTTAAAAGGGTAGCCGATGTTGATTTAGGCAAATAAAGACTAGGTACTGCCTCATGTTTGAGTTTTAGACCCTTTTTAGAAACGTAATTTAAAAGTTCCTGTTGTAGATTTCTTTGGTAATCTTCAGTTTTAAAATGTGTATACCAAATTCTTGCAGTATTACAATTAAAATTATCCTATCTACAACAAGATATAATCCACAGTTTTCTGGTCACGCTATCTTTAGGAAATGTATGAAACCTAAAGATTTTATCTTCATTGTCACTATTGCAACAAGCAATTGCACAGCGTACTTTGAAAAAGGTACAAAACCAGATATACAATGGCAAATAAAAACTTTCAGTTTTACAAAAAAATACTATACAGTATAAATAAATAGTAACTAAACACCATTTGTATAAAGACACATATATAAGCATATATCTAAATTATTTTTCTATTATAAAATAGATGACTCAGTCAGTATTGAGATACTTTAAAATATATTTATTATATCATAACTTGCAATTTGCAATAGTCACCATTGATAACCGATATTATTGTTGAACTTTTGTTTTTATACAAGCTTTCTGTCTTGCCGGTGTAAAGTCGTCTGAAGTCGATATTTATTGTGTTTTGCGTTTGAACTAATTTGTGTCTTATTTTCATATTATTATATTGTTTGATAAGTAAATTTTGCATATAGTAATCGGTAGGTTATAGTAATGTGTATATTTTTTATTTTACTAAATTTCATTATAACTCATCTAAAATACCATATTGAATTGTAAAACAGATTTTTCTCTATTGTACTCTATTTTGTTTTTATTTCAGTAAAACTGCTTGGAAGTGAGTGACAGTGAATCAGAATAAGCAAATCTACTACTATTTACCTATTCACAGTATTTCCTCTGCAGAAAATTTTTAAATTTCAAGGGATTTGCATACAAAAAGAGTACTTTGTGTATGCAAATTTTTCTCTATTGTACTCTATTTTGTTTTTATTTCAATAAAACTGCTTGGAAGTGAGTGACAGTGAATCAGAATAAGCAAATCTACTACTATTTACCTATTCACAGTATTTCCTCTGCAGAAAATTTTTAAATTTCAAGGGATTTGCATACAAAAAGAGTACTTATATTATTAGTATATGTATGAAAACAAAAATAAATATTTTGCCTGAATCTCTAGGAGAAGTAAAGGTTTTACGCTACTGAAAATATATTTTTTATTCAATTATAACCAAAACAAAACATTTAAAAAAAAATTAGATCACTTTTTAACCATAATTTCAAAATTAATGTGTACGTTAAGCTGTAATAATGGGTTCGAGGTGGTTCAGGCGATCTTAACTACGTCACACTCCTGGGCCAGCTGTCAAATGTCATGCGCAATATCATACCTTGTGTATTCATTGTACCATGTGTGTGTGTGATTGTGATTATGTGTCAAGACCAAATAGGATAATTTTATTGGTCGAGGTCAGGTTGAACAAATCTCCACCCCAATCAAAATTCACAAAAAATATATGACATATTACCAAACCTTTTCTTCTGTTATTTACTTACATGGCCTTGTCTGCTAGAGCTATGTAGCCACAATAAAGTAAATAAATTTATTTATTCATTTAGATAAAAGGCAGTACATAAACTGTTTAAGACTGCTTTACAGCTCTCAAGAAAACTTGTGCGATTTTACAGCTTGCAATGCAATTATTGTTAAAATATTTTAAATAAACTTTTGTTTTTTTTTTAATTATGTATTGCTGTTTTTACGAGGTTAGGTGATCTGTGGTTTTTACTAAATTTTGAAATGCCAAGACGGTTGAGTTCACGGTTCCTAGACTTACAACGGTTGCCTACTCCGACTAACCAAAGAACATTAAGCCTGAAATTACGTCACGAGAATACAGTAATTTAAAACATTGTTAATCGGCGTTTTGATGTCTTTTATTTATGGAATATTTATTTTTATTATTTATGGACATAGACGTTAATAATACACAATTTGGTTTCCGCAAAGGCCTAGGAACACGTGAAGCTCTTTTTTCACTTAATATACTAATACAAAGATGCCTGGACGTCAATCAAGATATATACGCATGTTTTATTGACTATAATAAAGCATTCGATAAAGTACGACATGAACATTTAATGAATGACCTGAAATCAAAGAAGATTGACTACAACGACCTCAGGATCATATCAAATTTATACTATAAACAGCGAGCAAAAGTACGTGTTAACGAACAGCTGTCAGAAGAAATTGAAATTAGATGTGGAGTAAGACAGGGATGCGTATTGTCGCCAATTCTTTTCAACGCCTACTCCGAAGAGGTCCTGAAAAAAGCTCTTGAGGGTGAAACAGCTGGAATAAAGGTAAATGGAGTTCCCATTAACAACATTAGATATGCGGACGACACTGTGATTTTAGCCGAAAACATTGAAGATCTTCAGAGACCAGAATAGCAGAGTATGGAAAAGAGTATGGTCTAACAATGAATGTCAAGAAGACGAAATTTATGAGAATATCGAAAACTCAAAGAAATAACGAGAGTCTTCTAATAAACGAAACCAACGCCGAACAAGTGGACAAATATGCATACCTGGGAACAATGATTAACTCCACAAATGATTACAATCAGGAGATAAAAATAAGAATAGAAAAGGCTAGAGCAAATTTCAACAAAATGAGAAGAGTTCTATGTACCAGGGATTTAAAACTGGAACTAAGAGTTAGGTTGGCGAGGTGCTGTTTTTTCGACCTTATTTTATGGAATGGAATCTTGGACCTTGAATGCTACATCAATGAAAAAACTGGAATCATTTGAGCTGTGGGTGTACAGAAGAATTCTGAAAATATCATGGACAGAACACGTCACAAACAAAGAGGTTCTGAGAAGGATGAACAAAGAAATGGAAATTTTAAATTCAATAAAAACAAAAAAATTGGAATATCTCGGACATATTACACGTGGAGAGAAATACACCTTGCTCCAACTGATCATGCAGGGAAAGATCCAAGGAAAGAGAAGCATAGGGAGGCGTAGAATGTGCTGCGCAACCTGAGAGAGTGGTACGGATGTACATCAAATGAACTTTTCAGAGCAGCCGTCTCAAAAGTTCGAATAGCTATGATGATTGCCGACCTCCGCCGCGGAGATGGCACTTGAAGAAGAAGAATTTATGGAATATGTCTTTGATTTATGGATTATGAGAAAGCTCTTAAGCAACCGCCACCTAAGCGTTAACCTCCGATGACTCGCCACGAAATGCTACTTTACTGAGTTGAAAGGTGGACGTTAACAGCAGCAACAATAAGGAAGTTCGCGGCTCTAGAAATGTGGCTCTATCGACGCATACTGAGAATACCTTGAACAGACAGAGTGACCAATACAGAGGTATTAAGACGAATGGGTAAAGAGGTGGAATTGTTAACAACTGTTAAAAGGAGGAAAGCGTCATACCTGGGCCATGTGTTCCGTAATAATAAGTACAGTCTGCTACAGCTTATCATGGAAGGCAAGATTGAAGGTAGAAGAGGTTTGGACAGAAAGAAGAAATCCTGAAGCCAGAACATAATACATGCGGCACAAAACAGAGAAACCTATCGTTTGACGGTCGCCAACGTTCGGTAGAAGACGGCACATAAAGAAGAAGAAGATTTATGGAAAATAGTAAGGATAGTTATGAAATAAAGATATTTAGTGGAATATAATACCTAATAATGGAAAACTGTTGATAATGTGGGTAGTTTGGTACTTAAAATTAATTAAGATTTACGTAAATCTAGGACTTCAATCTCCATTTTACACTGAAAATTTGTCGCATATACTGAATTACCATCAATACTGGATTAACTATTGAATGAATTACCGGCCTTAGAGGTCAGCTATAGGATTATCCGAGTTAGAATTACTTGTATAATTTAATGTAAGAATATAAATAATAGATAATAAATTTTAATTGGTAAAAAACGTAACTAGTTTATTGTATTTCCATTAGATATAAATATACACTACATAATTATTTTTTTCATTTTTTTTTAAATATTTTTCCTTGATTGATTATTAATATCTTCATCTTGTTTTCTTTTGGCACTGGTAACCTGGCTATTGAAGCATTTATTAAAATACTTGATCCGCATGAATATCCTTTGTCTGCAGTATGTTTTTACGAAACAGAGGGGTGTATTTGAACAATGACTGGAAACATACTCTGCAGTTCGATGTATAATTTTCTTTCCCCGATTTAGGTTTTCACCACGAAAATTTTGGAAATATTTTTCCATCGTCATTACTTAGTCTACCGATTCCGATGATCCATTTATGAGACCACCAAATGATAAATGTTGTACCCAGGATGGTACGGAATAATTTTGAACATTTATATTTTGTTTCTCATAGGTATGTCTTCCTAAATTTGGGAATTGATTTTTATATTTAAATGCTCTGAAACCAGCAATATATATCAACCCATCTGTTTCGGTTTCTTTTGTTACATTAGCTATTCGTGACACGTCTGAACTACTGCTACTTTTGCACACCATTTTAGTGATAGTATCAATTATTAGAGCCAATAACCTATTTGGTTCTTCCAAAATGTTCATTCCATAAGGTCGTTTAAATGTAGTTGTAACAGATGTAGGAATTCATTAAATCAAACCAACTATTAATAGGCTCTATAAACTCCCCAAGTTTTTATGCTGCGATTTTTTTTATCTCTGGCTGCATCTTGAAAATAATGTTTTGATGCTGTTGCAGTTGTGTGAGTTAATAATTCTGCAGCAAGTGCAACGTTTTGTCTCCGCATTTTTTTTACCTCTAATGCTAGAAACTCTGTTAGTGGTAACTGCATTTGCATTCTACATTACTTTTGAAATTATGCCCTTATATTTTTGTTTTTAGGAATGATGAGAAAACTCGCATGTTCCAGCGGGCTTAAAGATCTTCAGCTTTTATTCAATTTGTCACCTCAATCATTATCTCAAATTATTAATTATATTGTTGCATTATGCTACTGTCTGATGTACTGATTTTAGAAAATTATTACAAATAAACTTGGTTTAAATGAGAAACAAACAACACACATAACCTGAGAAAGAGAATAGCGCAACGAATTCCGCATAGCGTAACGGCTCCCCTAATAACGACAAGCCGTATTATTTATAAGGTATGCATCAGACTGATCGACCGACCACGACCAACCGTCCGACGGCGATCAACCAACTTTTGTATTTTTATTTTTAAACTCACATTACTCGTTCGTGTTTCATCGACCGATCGTCAAAACCTTAGACAAGGAAAGAGAGAGGACGGGTAACGCATGGTACAATGAATACACAAGGTACATCGAGTTAGAATCTATGGAGAAGCTATGAGCATATTAACGTGTGTATTAAAAACGGCGTAGGTAGGCGTGGCTAACGGTGATACCAATATGGCGGTGGGATCATGGCCGGACTCAATAATATCACCGAAGTTGTTCGGTGCTGTAGCGCCGCCGCCATTACGTACGACTGGAATCGTCAGAACAAACTTCCCCGATGCCCTATCTCTCTTGCACTACTATTTCTTTTTTATGTACTGTGGGCCAGGAGACGAGAGGCTAATTCGCCCAAGTGATGCCGACGTTGCCAAATGGTGATGTGTTGGTCTTTTGCCAGTCACAGCCACAAGGCAATGTGAAATGTGAAGGTATGTGATTTAATTTTAATTTGAAAAAGAAACAGACTTTGAAAACTGGAAATGAGAAATCGAAATTGCAAACAATTGCTCTGACATTTTAAAAAGTAAATGTAATAGTATCACTGGAGGAATACTTTATTTTAATTGTAATAGAAGTAAATCAAATAATAATGTTAAAATATTTAACTGAATAATTAAATATTCATACATTTATTCTTTATAGGTTATGTCCCAAATAATACAACAAAGATCTATCAAGGATCACGTAAGATAGCAATTCATGTACAAGTACAATTAAAGTAGTTATAGAAAACAACACAATTCTTGTAGAGTGGCAAAAGCATCATTATGGTCATACCAAAGAATTTCTTTAGTCATATTTTTTATTCACAACATATCAATTTAAAAAAGGAAGATAAGAACATAATAGGTTCAAAGCTAATAATCGGAGTCCCACAGCAAACGCAAAAAAAATGTCTTTCTTTTTTTTTCTGACTCACAAAATTTTCTCCGAGTGTATTAAACATTTATTTCTGGTCGTTTTAGAATCCTAGAAACTAAAAAGACATATTGATTCATAAATCAGATTTTTTCCATAAAAAAGAAGAAGTAAACTCCAGTCTTATGAGATCTACTACTAAACAAGAACTCAGCGATATTAAAGAAAATTTATAACATTCCAATGAAGAATCATTTTTTATATTTAAATCTATATAGCCATCACAACATGAGTATCAATATTAAATATATAGGTATACTTTTTCTAAAATGTCGAATTTTTATTGTCTTGCAACTTGAAAATTACAATTTATTAAATAGAAATGTGTAGTTTTTATGTACGAATGTTGTAATTTAATAAACTAATTACATTTTCCAACAGTTGCTTTAAAATAATAATAAAATGTACAATTAATTCTAGAGTCAAACAGAAACGTTAGGAAAATATTGACCTTTTGACCAAAATTACATTTTGCAACAGTTGCTTTAAAATAATAAAAAAATGTACAATCAATTAATTCTAGAGTCAAACAGAAACGTTAGGAAAATATTGACCTTTTCCTTATAATAAGAAATAATAACATCGTAACCGTCAATATAAAACTTTTACAAGTGAAGTTTTGTTTTAAATAAAGTATGTATTCCTTGCTATTAAGGAATCAAATATTCAAAGTATTTATTTCTTTTAAAAAATAACTACAAAAATATTTCATTCATTTGTTAATAACATGGAAAACTTTAATCTTCATAAAAATTTTCATTTTGATGGTTATGATGTGTTTCCCGAAAGAGGATTATTACGCCTCTATTATTTAAAAATCGCGTTAAAATCTAGGTAAGGAAAATCTGGCAACGTCGGCACTGCTTGGGTTAATAGGGATGTTCACTAATTTTTAAATATTGCTAAAATCAATAGGTTATAACATATATAAAAACATAGCAAACATAAAATTGTTTAAACATATATATTTCTTAAGATAAATCAATTCTTAATTTCAATTCTGATGGAGGCTAGAAAAACGGCTCCTCGCAGCGAGGCTACGGTGTGTGACGTCAGCAGTCGTATCGACAATTTGTTTTGTATACGTATTTACGAAGTGTGACCAGTTCTTTAAGTATTTAATCACTGATAATGAAGCCAAATAAGTGGTGTTTTGTTCCTGGGTGTCTAAATACATCTAAAAACAATTCTGAGAAGATTTTCATTACAGTTCCAAACAATTTAACACCATATTCACCTAAAATTGTCAAACCACAGGTTTTTATATCTGTACCTCGGAGGGGTACAACACTATGTCCATTTTTTCAATTTTGACACTTTTACAGACTAATAATTAACTTTTATAACTTTATTTAAAGGAATAGAGCACTAGGTCCTAAACCATTTGCTGATAAAGAAAGTAAACTTTAAAAGAACATCAAGGCCATTTTTACTTAGAGGGATAAAACACCATGTGGACTTAATGTTTTGTCCCTCTATGCATGTGAATTACCGCCCGCATATCTCTATGATGAGAGGTAGACTGTTAGTGATCTAATAATAATACTTTTGCTATTTATGGTGTGTTTACAGTGGTTTGTTACTAATAATAAGAACAATGAAGTACCTACTAAAAAGTTCTGCGAATTCTTCTACTGCATTTACAGGTAAGCTACCTTTTGCTCATTATTTTTAAATTATTAAAAAACATAACCTCAAAAGGATAATGTAGTGATTTGATACCAACCTTATACACACTTTACACTACATGATTTATCATGTGATTTGTCATATGATTTGATCATAAAGCAAAATTTACATGTTTACACTGTGTGATTTGTCATATGATTTTGTCATAAGCACTGTCATGCGGCTCGTCATAGCTTGTCACAGGAGAATAGGACGGTACCTATTCCGCATGATAAAATCATATGATTTTCGGTAATAATACGGGTAACACCAACAGATTTAAATATCCCGCCTTATTCTTATGTCAATTCAGCGACATTCCCTTACCAAGAGACAACATTCTTTATTATTTATTTATTTTTTGTTTGTTGCATTGATATTGAACCTATTATCTAATGTGTGCTATTGTATCGTATTTTTCTTTTATTATTTATTTAGTTTATTTTATTCTTAGTTTAGTGTTTTATAGTCTTCTTAGTCATACTTTTAGTTTAGTTTCTTTATTAATTATTTTTAATTTGGTATAATATCAACACTAAATTTGATATACCCTGTCCACGATTTCTTCGTAAGAGCCACCTGCAAGCCCAAAGGCGTCTGATCTTTTTCTTCTTACTGCTGTAATCTGTATGCAGTTGTTGCCGGCGTGTTATTATTAAAAGTTGGGAAGTCATTGCAATCAACGATTTATTTTCCATTATAATGGTTTAAAAATCTAATAGTTGATACCTATACTGTGTCTAATATCTCTATGACCATAAACAAAAAGAAAAATCAAGAAAATCTCACTCATTGTCACTCATATCATAAGTCATAACTTATCATGCAGTGTAAACACGATTTTTTAAAACATCATAGAAACGAGGAATCATAACAAATCTCATATGATATTGTCATATGATAAAATCATGTAATGTAAAGTCTACTTTAGGCTAGCAATATTATTAAATATTTTACAACCAATATTATACGCCTTGTTTAATTTCAGAATCAAATAATACACCAAGCAATGATGTTTTAAATAAAGAGCATATTATTAGAGATGCCTTGAGTTTTAATAACGAAGATCAGTCTGATATAAACAAAAGTTCTGATAAACTATTCGTAGTGGAAATGAAATAAGATCTGCATACTATGGTCTTACAAATGTTACGGCCAGAATAAAAATTTTAGCATTAATACTTGTTTAAAAAAGTAAAAATTATCATCCAAAAGATTCTACTAAAGAGTAATACCCACATGGAGGCGAACACTGTCCATGCGCTGAGAGCGAAAGAGAAAAAACTTAACATTTCTATTTACACGCGCTGGGTCCTGATTCTATTTCATTTCGATGTCGAAATTTAAAAGCGACTACGCCATGACAGTCGCAATCGCTAGCGATTCTCATTCATTTCGATTGTAGTTAAAACTGGGGATATTTACTTTATCATTTTGACACTGCTGAAAATTTAGGTTGGCCCTGTTGTTTATTGGCTGCACTACGCTTGTTGAATGTTTGTTTTGTTTACGTTACGTGAACGTCTTTTTTTTCTTGTTTGAGTTGTTAAATCATAAATATTGGCCATTCTCAATTATATTTTGAATTGAAAGAAAAGATAGCAAGAAAAAAAAAGGCGATGTGGGAGATCCTTAAGTTATAACCACTAAGATTTGACTTAGTGGTTATATTCTAATATATTTTTAAATTTACTGCAGCTTAGTAATACTAACCCTAAACATTTTGGGTATCCTAGAGGCATAAACACCTTCTTCCAAATATGGTTCTAATACCCTTATTAAATAATTTGCAGCTTGTTTATTAATCCGGAATTGCTGCCTAAATTGAGCATCACTTAGTGAAAAAGAATTTTGAGTATCCCGTAACATTCTTCTTATCCTCCGTTATGAACGTCGGATATCTAACCTCTCTAATTCCTCCAAAACTAGCAAATGTCCGTAAAACACAGCCATATTGATACTTTTTGCCTCAGTTTTCCTTGCAAGGATCAAAACACCGCCTACTTAAACTGAACCTAAGTTCACTTCTCCCAGTCCAGTCAGTCATGTCAGATTAATTTCGACTCGAAATGAAATTTCAACCACTTTCTTGAAGTTGAAATTAATTTCGATAAGTCGAAAACTAGTGACGTCGTTTGGTTAGTTCAGCTGAAATCCACAAGGTTCGCAAAGTCTCATTTCGACGTCGCCATATTAATTTCGACATGTTTTGAGTCGAAATCTCAATTAGAATCAGGACCCTGGGACTGGCAACAGTTAGTCAGACAAACCTCAATGAAATATCGCACCTTGAAAACCATATGGCAATATCTGCAATTTTTTCGTAAAATGACCTTTTAATGCAGTCTAACAGAAAAAAAAAATCTATTTTTTAATGGTATTTAGCAGCATCTGCAACGAATTTTAAATTTGGCACCAGAAAGATACGTCCTTATGGCTTTTGTAAAAAATCTATTCATCTTTTTATACCATCAGGCAATATCTGCAGTTGTTGCTCTATGGTTCTAAAATAGGAACAAAAACTCAGATCTATCTGGCAATATCAGCAGTTAATGCCAAATGGTTTTTCAAGCCTGGCAAAAATGTAACATTGCCTGTAACTACTTTTATCTGTTGTGTTGTGAGTAAACAATCGTTTTTAATTTAGTTAAACGCAACATCCCGTACTAGCAGCTTGCCTAGTACTTCACGAGTACTTTCAGCACATGAATTCGACATCCCCTATGAGAAGGTAACTACTTGTAACAATTTTTTTCCATTTATGCTACTGAGGAGCACGGACGTCTCTCGCTCAATTACGTGAGATGGAGTTTACACGCCTTCTTTTTGTATTGCATTTTATGCGTTCCCTCTAATATAACGTTCTTTAAATCAAAATTGTTATTAACTTCGGTTAATTTTTTTCTTGCAGTATGACTCAGTGGAAACGAAGAACATTACGGTTGATTTAATCACTACTATACTTGAGGAAACGAGAGAAAATAAGGGCACCAACACGGTTATTAAATCATACAACATTGGTGATCAAAATGAAATATCTGTTTCTAACGATCCAAGTGATATTCAACCGTCATCAAAATCGAGTGATAATGAGGAAATATGCTCATCCGAGTCATTATTTGGAGAACTCAGTGACGACGATCGTACCTGGCACCCTCAAACCAAATCGAATTCACCTTCGGATGACAACACAGATGAGGAAATTTGTCCAAGACTGAATAGTGTTACTGATTCTAATACTCTTAAAAATAAAGGTCTTGTGGAATTAAGCTCTAAAAAGAAAAGTAGAAAGAGGAAATGTCAACCGGAGGAATTGGGCAAAAATAAAAGAAAGAAATTACGCAATTCAGGAATGGATTATGTTAATGTAAAAAAAATGTGACCCTTGCTCGTAAAATGAAAGCAAGATGTAGTGAGGGAAAATGCAAAAATGTAACTGATGAAAAAAGAGCGCAATTATTTAAAAATTATTGGGCATTAGGAGACTTACATCTTTAGTGGAATTTTATAGGAAGATCAATGGAAAAACTACTGTGAAATATAGAAGAGTAAATCCAGACAGTAATCGTGAAGCAAACTATGCCTATTTCTTCGAAGTGGAAGGCAAGAAACAGAGTGTGTAAGCACAATTTTATTGCAACCCTGGGAATAAGCGACAAGACTATAACAAATATACAACGTCGTACTGTAGATGGGTTATCCCAAAAAACAAGCGAACAAGACAAGAGGGACTCACAAGAATGGAAAAAGAATCGACGAAGTCGTGAAACAAAACATAATGAGTTACATCGAATCCATTCCTAGAGTGGAATCTCACTACTTAAGAAAACAAACTACCAGAGAATTCGTCAGTGGTGACAAAACTCTGGCTGATATTCATCGCGATTATATAAAATTTTGCGAAAAAAAAGGTTCGGTGTTCGGAAATTACGCTACGTTTAGGACCATATTTAACACGGAATTTAATATAAGTTTCTTTAAGCCCAACAAAGACCTCTGCTCGCTATGTGAAATTTACAAAAATTCATTAGATAAAACTACATTAGAAGCAGCCTATAATACTCACGGTCAAGAAGTGGAACTTAGTAGAAAAGAAAGAGAAAATGACTCAAAATCTGCAAAATCCATTACTTGCATTACTGCTTGTTTTGACTTACAAGCCGTATTACCGACACCTTCAGGCGATGTCTCTTTATTTAATTGCAAAAGGAGATTATCAACATTTAATTTCACAATTTTTGACCTGACCACAAATGCAGGACACTGCTACCTTTGGTTTGAGGGAATTGCTAATCGTGGTCCAAACGAAATAGCCTCATGCCTGTTACAATTTCTGAACCAGAGAACAGGAAATAATATTATATTTAAATAACTGCAGTGGGCAAAATAAGAATAAGTATATTGTCTGTCTTTATCTCTGTGCAGTACACAAATTGAAAATACTTAAAATTACCCACAAATTTTTGATAACAGGTCACTCCCAAAATGAGGGAGATAACATGCATTCTTTGATTGATAAACAAAAAAAAGGGCATTAAAAGGAGGACCAATTTATATGCCTGCACAATGGGTCACAGTAGTTCAAACAGCGAAAAAAACAGGTGAACCTTACAAAATTAATGAAATGTCTACATTGGATATATTGGACTTTAAAAAATTATGTAAGGAAATGGGGAACAATTATAATATTGACGAAGAAGGAAATCGGGTCGTCTGGAATGAGATTAAGATAATCAAGGTGGAGAAGATTCTTGAAAATAAGTTTCAGGTTAAGACAAGCTACAATGATACAGAGTTCAGAACCATTAATATAAGGCGAAGACAACGAGGGTTGGTGGCTAATATGGAACTAAATAAAACATATTCACATCCACCAGGAATATCCAATCTAAAAAAACAAGATCTGCTCTCACTGTGTAAGGCTAATGTTATTCAAGAGCACTACCATAGATTCTATGAAGATTTTCGTGTGAACAATGGAACAGTAGAAACCGAATAAACAGAATACAATATGCATGATTTTGATTAAGTGTTAAAACCAAAAAATTGTAATAAATAAGTACAATCTTAAATAAAAAAACTTTTATTTGATATGAATTTTTACAGCATCATTTTCCAAAATTGATATATATTTTAAAACCATATGGCCGTATGTGCTAAAATACCTATTTCCTGAAATAAATTTCACATACTCCTTACTGCATATAAAGATATGCAAAATTAAAGACAATTATGCTAAATACCAGGTTTGTAGCTTAATTTTTGGAATAACAGTAAATAATATTAACTTAAAAAAAAATTGAAACGCTCATAACTCAACATTATGATTATATTCGGCCTCATCTCATAAATAAATAAATTGTAGTACCCCCGCCTATGGCTAATCACTCACATTTCAAAGCTAAAATAAACAACCACTCGAAACCTCCTCTCAGCATCTCCGGTCCATGGTCCATACTCTTCAGTCTTCGTTTATGTGATAATTGCTACACACACAGCGCGTAAAATTAATTCGGCAACGAATTACCGAAAAAAATCGTTCACGGCGTCATTTATCATATCCAAATTCATAACACCGAGCTTGAAAAGTGATACTCAAGCAGAAATTTCAGATAATTAAAGTGTTTCAAGTGTTAGTTAAAATTGTTGTCTCAGAGGGGAATTAAGATAAGAATATACTAAGTAGGTACATAAGGTAGGTGGTAATAAATACTATCGCAGGGTTAACCTGACCGAAATATTCACAATTAATATTTGTCTGTCATGACGAATATTAACAATATTGGAATACTTAATAAATTTTTTCAATTTTTCTTCTTTCACTTGGAAAGTATTCAAGTAAATATTTGTTTGTGATGACAAATATCGTCAATAATATAGTTGGTAATACCGTGTATATAATATTATCACATGTGTAAATAACAAATTGTTATTAAGAATAACAAATAAACGTACCTACTATAGGTGTTTGTGTTGACACCTGACTAAAATATTCACAATTAATACTTATCTGTCATGACGAATATTAACAATATTGGAATACTTAATAAATTTTTTCAATTTTTCTTCTTTCACTTGGAAAGTATTCAAGTAAATATTTGTTTGTGATGACAAATATCGTCCATAATATAGTTGGTAATACCGTGTATATAATATTATCACATGTGGAAATAAAAAATTGTTATTAAGAATAACAAATAAACTTACCTACTATAGGTGTTTGTGTTGACACCTGACTAAAATATTCACAATTAACATTTGTCTGTGACGACGAATATTAACAATATTGGAATACTTATAAAAATTTTCATTTTTTCTTCCTTCCTTTTGGAAACTATCCAAATAAATATTTGTTTGTGATGACAAATATCGTCAATAATATAGTTGGTAATACCATATATATAATATTATCACATGTGTAAATAAAAAATTGTTATTAAGAACAACAAATAAACTTACCTACTATAGGTGTTTGTGATGACACCTCTACTATAGGTGTTTGTGATGACACCTGACTAAAATATTCACAATTAACATTTGTCTGTGATGACGAATATTAACAATATTGGAATGCTTATCAAAATTTTCATTTTTTCTTCCTTCATTTTGGAAATTATCCAAATAAATATTTGTTTGGGATGACAAATATCGTCAATAATATAGTTGGTAATACCATATATATAATATTATCACATGTGTAAATAAAAAATTGTTATTAAGAACAACAAATAAACTTACCTACTATAGGTGTTTGTGATGACACCTCTACTATAGGTGTTTGTGATGACACCTCTACTATAGGTGTTTGTGATGACACCTCTACTATAGGTGTTTGTGATGACACCTGACTAAAATAGTCACAATTAACATTTGTCTGTGATGACGAATATTAACAATATTGGAATACTTATAAAAATTTTCATTTTTTCTTCCTTCTTTTTGGAAATTATCCAAATAAATATTTGTTTGTGAGGACAAATATCGTCAATAATATAGTTGGTAATACCATATATAATATTATCACATGTGTAAATAAAAAATTGTTATTAAGAACAACAAATAAACTTACCTACTATAGGTGTTTGTGATGACACCTCTACTATAGGTGTTTGTGATGACACCTGACTAAAATATTCACAATTAACATTTGTCTGTGATAACGAATATTAACTGGAAAACTTATAAAAATTGTCATTTATTCTTCCTTCTTTTTAGAAATTATCCAAATAAATATTTGTTTGTGATGACAAATATCGTCAATAATATAGTTGGTAATACCGTATATATAATATTATCACATGTGTAAATAAAAAATTGTTTTTAAGAACAACAAATAAACTTACCTACTATAGGTGTTTGTGATGACACCTCTACTATAGGTGTTTGTGATGACACCTGACTAAAATATTCACAATTAACATTTGTCTGTGATGACGAATACTAACAATATTGGAATACTTTATAAATTTTTTCATTTTTTCTTCGTTCACGTTGGAAAGTATCCAAGTAAATATTTGTTTGTGATGACAAATATCGTCAATAATATAGTTGGTAATACCGTATATATGATATTATCACATGTGTAAATAAAAAATTGTTATTAAGAACAACAAATAAACTTACCTATTATAGGTGTTTGTGATGACACCTGACTAAAATATTCACGATTAACATTTGTCTGTGATGACGAATATTAACAATAGTGGATTAATTATAAAAAATTTTTTTCATGTTTTCTTCTATCACTTTGGAAATTATCTAAGTAAATATTTGGTTGTGACGACAAATGATCGTCAATGGTGTATATATATGTGTATATGTGTGTATATGTATATATATATATATATATATATATATATATATATATATATATATATATATATATATATATGTATATGTGTATATATATATGTATATAGGTGTGTATATATGTATTATTGTGTATATAATATTATCACATGTGTAAATAGAAAATTGTTATTAAGAATAACAAATAAACTTACCTACTATAGGTGTTTGTGTTGACACCTGACCGAAATATTCACAATAAATATTTGTCTGTGATGGCGAATATAAACAATAGTGGCTTAGTTAATAAATTTTTTATTTATTCTTCATGGTTTCAAATACCAGAAGCTGCGAACATAATACATGCGGCACAAAACAGAGAAACGTATCGTTTGATGGTCGCCAATATAGTTGTTAATACCAAAAAAAAAAATATTTGTTTGTGATGACAAATATTCAGGACAAAATATTTGTTGGAATAACAAAATTTGTAGAGGAAATATTCGGGGAACTTATCCTGATAATGAATATTGTTTGTGATAAAAATAATACGGTGAATAATAATATCTATAATACAGTTTGTAGTGACAAACTTAAGCATATGGTTTGAAATAAATAGGTTCAGGCCAGATAGAATGTAGTGCCTCTTGGATTGCAAGAAGACATTTTATCAATTCTGGGTGATGATAATAAAGTAAAGATATCAGTTGCAAGCTCCATACAAACAGATTGCCGCTCGATAGGCTCATATTTTAACTTCCGGACTAGAAGAAAATATCTGCAAGCTAGTGGCTCCTCTAGATATAAATCCGGAAGTAAAAGTAGCAGTAAGTGACTCCACACTTCGCAAAGATGCTCGTTTAGTACTGCTCCAGTAATAAATTGATGCTAGTATGGCAGCTATAGGAATAGCTTTAACAAACATGCTTGGTGAAAAGGAGGGAGGAAATAAAGAGTATAGCGATGCCAGCCGCTTATTGACAAACATTCATTATTCAGAGTCAGTATCGCGAAGAGAACTAATAGCCATTAATTTAAATAAAGAAATGGCAGATGTATTAAAGGATACCATAATCACTGAATCGCCTTTTGGTAATGATCTTGACAATAAGGTCAAGACGGCGAAAGAATTGAAGAAATCAGGGCAACAAAAAGGTATTAACATACATACGAGGTATGATTATCCCACTTGCAAAGAAACCAAAACAAATTATTACAAACCTTATAAACAAATTAATGCTTAGTGCAAATAAATTACTTAAGCATAGTGATGATCAGCATATTTCTAAGGTTTTTGCAATTCCAAAATCAGATGGATCATATCATCTTATTTTATATCTTAAAAATTTTAATAAAATTTCATGTCAAAATTGATTTAAAAGATGCTTACCATTTAATACCGATACAAACATCTCATCGTAAACATTTAAGATTTTCATTTAATAGCACTTTATACGAATACAACTGTTTTGCCTTTTGGTTTAAGTTGTGCACCTAGAATATTTACAAAGATATTAAAACCTATTGTAGGAATTCTAACAGAAAAGGGGGATCTTTTAACAGTATATTTGGATGATTTTCTGATTCTAGGGAAATCATATAAAGAGTGTGTATATAATGAAAAATTAACTGTAGAAATACTAACACATTTAGGTTTTTAATTAATCATACTGAAAGCAAAATTACTCCTGCAAGTGTGTGCACATATTTGGGGTTTACCTTTGACTCAAATAATTTGACAGTAACATTACCTAAAAGCAAAAAATTGAAGATTCTAAAGACGCTTAATATTTTTTGCAACTACCGGAGTGTAAAACTAGAAAATTTGAAAAAATTTCGGGAACTTTTATATCTGCTTGCCCAGCTATAAAATTTTATTTTTTGCACACAAAAATTATTTGAACGTCATAAATATTTAACATTGAAACAATCATTTGAAAAAGACAAAAGATTTAAGAGAGTCATACAGAGCTTTATTACTGACTCATAAGAAACCGTTTCTTAAGGCCACTCCACAAACCATTGGTAGATAGATCAAATTTATTCTACAACAGAGTGGCCTGGATATAAGTCAGTTTAAAGCACATAGCACACGCCACGCCGCAACATCTGCGGCAGCTAGGAAAAGGGTCAGTTTTGACATTATAAGTTGGCGGCAGGTGAGACGAAGAATTTTAAGAAACTTTTAGTTTTAATAAAGAATTTGCAATACAAATTTAAATAGGTAAAAAGAACCTGATTTATACTATATATAATATTTATAAGGATTTTAGAATATACATTTAGTTAAGGTTGGATTATGTTATGTAATGTGTTAACTAATTGCCTCAGGGCATTTTTAGATACGAACTTTACATTTTAGGAACATATAATATGTTGGGCATTATTATAATAAAGTTGTTGCAACGACTTTAAACATCTACAATTTATTTATTTATGAGATGAGGCCGAATATAATCTTAAGATCAAACGAACTTACCTGAAGTTCGATCTTGATTATATGAGGCCTCATCGAAATAAATAAGTCCCAACCCACCCTAACATTTTGGAAAAATGCCCATAATATGTTGCAACAACAACTTTCAAATAGACTGAAGAGTATGGACCGGAGATGCTGAGAGGAGGTTTCGAGTGGTTGTTTATTTTAGCTTTGAAATGTGAGTGATTAGCCATAGGCGGGGGTACTACAATTTATTTATTTATTTCGATGAGGCCTCATATAATCAAGATCGAACTTCAGGTAAGTTCGTTTGATCTTAAGATTTTTGCAGTTACTGCCCTATGGTTTTCAAGGTGCGATATGACGTACATAATATGGAACTAGAAGATTTTAAAAATTGAAGGTCTTTGTATGATGCCAAAACATCTTAAAATCCGCATATGATTAATAGAAAAGAGACATTAACAAACAACAAGTTCTTCTGCCAAACTGTGTTTAACTGCAAGTTAAATAAAACAGCATTGGAACTGTGTTTTTAAAAAGTAATTTTCATGACGAAAACCAGGAGATTGACCTTGTTAGGTTTTGAAGGCGAGACCTTACATTGCCAAAAGATTTGCAACTGGTATCACAAAGTCCAATACTTATATCACAACAAAAGTATAAGGATCTATTGGCATCACTGTCATATGTTCCTACATTTTGCCATGATTTTTATCAAAACTTAAAGCATACCTACTAGTAATACTAATAGTGACTATCCAGAAGGAGACTTACTTGAGGATGACTGAGTGGTTTGTACCTAAAATGCCATTTTGGTTAAATACATAGATGTATTATTTGTATTTGTAAAGGTAAATTGTATGGTTAAATAAATTTTGTCAGTAAAAGTCAAATAGGATTGTAGTTGTTATTGAATACCCCATACTAATTCTTAATACACACTTTACACTACATGATTAATCATGTGATTTGTCATATGATTTGATCATAAAGTGAAATTTACATGTTTACACTGTGTGATTTGTCATATGATTTTGTCATAAGCACTGTCATGCGGCTCGTCATAGCCATAGCACACTACCACCTAGCATTGAAACTTCCGTGTTAAGGAATAAAACAATGATTGGCGCATCACCTGGTGATCGGGCGCATAACTATATATACATGGCGCTAAATTCAAAAGTTTAGTAATATTACCTAGGATTGTGAACTCATTTTAAAGTAAAGGAAAATCGATAACTAAAATAAAAAAAAAAATCCTTATCCTATACGATAATAAATATTTTTCGTATACTTTTTGGGTTTTCTTGTTATGTTGGGACTATATTTATTTTCCATTACATTAAAATGCCAAAGTGGTTAAAAAAATTACAGAATAAAATATAGAATAAAATCTTTATTTATAAAAATGTTACAAGAAATGTTATATGTGTTACAAGAAATATTAATAATACAAGCCATGTGTAGTATAATTTAGTTTTCTTAATGTTGTGACAAGAAGGTCAGTATTTAAATAATTGTTTTGTCATTCTTATCAAGTTTTATGTGAATAAAAGCCTAATTCTGCAAAAGACATTTTACTACAATTTTATTCGCATAAATTTACAATGGGGAAGTACTTTAGACCAGATAAACTAGAGGCTGGTCCAAACTGTCAAACTTCCACCAAAGAATTCAAACATTAGTAAGTATATAACATTCAAGAATTTTTTAGAAAGCAATGAATCTAAAGATAAATCCCTAGAAGGTAAAGATAAGTACATGCTTTTAAAAAATTAATCTACGATTACATAAGCGAAGCAATCAATCTGGAAAACCAATTGCTTTTTTCACACATACCCTCACAGATTCTGAATAAAAACATTATGCAATTGAAAAAAAAGCAAATGAGTTGAAGTATTTAAAAAAATGCAGACATTATCTGGTAGAAAAGCAATTCTAACCAATTACAGATTAAATCACTATTTGGTTTATATAGAATGACGGTATATATCAAATCTAACAAGGAGAACTAGCTTTACTTCACAAGAATTTATTAATTATCTACACTCTAAAGGAATATATTCAAGTAGAACAACACCATATAATCATGAAGAAAATGGTTAAGTCGAAAAATACAATGAGTTATATGGAAATTGGTGAATCTAGCATAGAAAACCAAAAATTTAGAATTCACTTAATGGAAAACTGCTTTACCATGTGCTCTGCACTATATAAGAAGTTTACTGTTGAATTGTTATATTATTGAATCAAGATAATGATGAAGGTCCAAATAACACACTAGAGAATTCCACTACTAAATAAATACCAGATGAGACAGAAAATTTACCTGTTCAAAAACCTGATGATAATGATGAACCAAGATTGGAAAATTCAGATTTTCATTCTAGCTGTAAATCAGCTGGAGCTAAAAATAAACCAAAATAGTTGCAATATTTTGTTCAAAAATAGGGACGGGTGAATGTAGTATAATTTAGTGTTCTAAATGTTGTGACAGGAACTTGTCAGTATTTAAATATTTTTTTTGTAATTCTAATGTCAAATTAAAGCCTAATAAGCAACAGACAGCCATCAGACATTCTGAGTTTTTTGTAGTACTTTCATCCTAATGTAATAACACACACTATCAGTGGTCAGTGAAAACTCTTACAGTCTGGCGTTCTACTCACAGAAAGAGAGAACTCAAGGACCCTGCTAAGTTGGAAACAGAACAATTAAATGATTTAGTTCTAGAAAGAAGTTTATATACATTTATACTCATACTATATGTTATATATTTATATGATAATACTTTTATTCTTATAATCAGAATCATAATATGAGTTCCAGAAAAATATTCTGGTTATCAACAAAATTATGATTTTGATTAGATTAGCAAAATATTGCTTCTTGCAAAAAGAAAACCCAAGAATGAGGAATAACCGAATGATAGCAAATAGAAAAAACGAACAAAAAAAAGAACAATGGATAAGGTAAATAATTTATTTCTAAGGTATGCTTAAAGTTTTCACCCAGAATGTAAGCTTTGCTAAAACTTGATATAGTAACTTTATTTGCTCAGTATAAACTCCAAACAACAGAGGATAATAATGTTTTTATGGCTGAAATGACAAACACAATTACAATCAACAGATTTTTTCACCAGTATGTCATCTTAAGATCAGACATCCCATCCCTGTCATCAACAGAATAGGAAAGATCCCTGTCAACACATTCAAATTTATTTATTCATAACTCTGAACGCCTTACCGCTGTCTATGTGGATGCAGGCTAATATACAGGACAAGCCGATTAAGTGTTACAACTTAGTGGTTAAGTACACAGTATTTTAAGATAATAAAATTAAATAATGTGAAATAAAAATATATTATGTACACAAACACATGCATGTACACATACATATATATATATATATATATATATATATTGTTATGCTATTTAAATTGTATTATATTGCTTACTTAGGAAAAATCCTGTCTATATTTATTAAATGAACTAATCTCCAATTAATCACAATAAATCAGCATTAATTAATTACAATCTCAGGCTATTTAAATTGTACGATTTACCTTTGATCGTGGATTCAAAATATTTTCCAATTGGCGTCCTAATCGGGATAGGTAATATGACCTGAATAAAATACATAGAATTTCAACTGAACTATATGTGAGATGTCCTTTATTTTAATGAAATTTTATACAACAATCAATCCTGTAATATTTGCAATATACTAACTTTAAATATATGAGAAGTTGTTTTCTATCATGGACCCAAATGTTATTTTACATTGATTTTTAATATGTGTTATAACTAAGCTCTTTTTATAATTCCTTTTTTTTTTAATGATCGCAAAATTAACTGTCTCTATTATTTATTCAATTTACTTAATTAATAAATGAAAATCACACTCCGGCTCTAATGAAATTTGACTGACCTTTCCTTCTCTGCCGTTGCAATTCTATGGCCACGCCACAACAAAAAACTCCTTTCTCTGCTTCTGCTCCTATTGTGGTCCAGATGACGTACACCTTTCTCCTATCTGTCCTTGTATCTCCAAATGTTTCCGGCTTCGTCTGCTATTAATATTCTTAGGCCCTTTGGATTTCTATCTCTCTGTACCCCGTTCCTCACACTGGTCAGCTTTTCCACCGCAAATAAACACACCCGGTAAATTACGTCTTCGGGACTTCAAACAAACACAAATCACAAAGCTCCTTCCTTCTTGGACGACGAAAACTGACTAACTAACCTTTTTTTCTCTCTCCTATCTCATAGCCAAAACCAAACCTCCTTGCATTCAAAATTTGACCAATAAAAATCATCCACCTCTTGTGAGTATATCGTTACCACCCAACTCTCTCTATAAAACGTCATTCGGGTAATTCCAGAAAACAAATCTTCTTTAATTATTCTAACTAAATCTATCTACTTTACAAATATTTCTTACTAATAGCTACAAACGATACCTGTTTCTCAATTCAATGTCTTTTGTTAATAAACTTTTACCGATATAATCTTTCGGGGAGAAAACCACCGCAAATCCCGGTCCATTGTTCAACACTTTCTATATACACTTTTATTCCGGGTAAAACCATTTCACAATAACCGACTTATTTAAATTTCTTATCGATAATATTTGAAAGTCTTGTCTCTGAGGCCTAATGAACAATTCTTCGAACAACTTAAAATACATATTTTGTCTTATACAGGATGTTTGAAAATTCATATGCCCGTGTCTTTATGAAATATCAATAATTTTAATTTTTATTTAAGTAATAAAATTTGTATATCGGTTTTTTATTGCTTATGGACATTCAAAAGTACAACAAATCCCCGCCTTTGTAATCGATAAAATTTATCAATTTATGCAACTAAATTTTCTCGAGGCAAAATAAACGCACTTCCTGTATGCTATCTGTACTTATGCTACGTATTATCCTATCCTACTATCTACTTTATACAAATTTAAATCTTCATTCGTGATATTTATATACATCATGGATATTATAAATACCTCTGATCTTTTCAGAATCCATATGTTTCAACTCATAGCTGTTTACTCCATCTTCGTTGTTTACTATGTATGGCCCTTCGAAAACAGGCATCAATTTTGCGCAAATACCGGTCTGAAGATTTGACACTCTTAATGCTCTTACCATTACTTTGTCACCCTTTTGGAAAGTTACTGGTCTTCGTTTCCTATTATGACCCTGTCTCTGGATGTATTTCTCATTGCTTCTTCTTAATCTCCTCTGAACGGTTTCTATAACCTGTCGATACTCTCTTTGTTCTGGATCTTCCCACGGTCTTATCGGCATGACGCCTTTCATTATGTATTCTGGTGTTTCTTTCGTTACTGTACTTGGCATGGAATTTAGGTACATCTCTATTTCTCCCAATTTTCTGTCCCATCGCCGATGTTGACCATCCGTTGCAATACGAAGAAATTTCGTTACCTCTTGTATAAATCGCTCAGAAGGATTACTTTGGGGATGCCTGATGCTTACAAAGTTCGTCTCGATTCCCCGTTCTCTAAGCTGTCCCTTGAAACGATCATTTCGGAAGTACGTTGCATTGTCTAGTAAAATTTTTCTTGGGGTTCCTACCGTAGCGATGAAATTGTCTATTTTTCTCAATATTTCTTCCCCTTTTGTGGTGCGGCAACTATATAATTTTACGTATTTTGAGAACACATCCACCATCACCAGAATATGCTTGTTCCTTTGCGTGGTCACAATTAGATCGCTTAACATGTCGATGGCTATAATGTCCAGGTTGTTCCGGGAAACAATGCTCTTTGCAATATTTTCGTTTTTAAAATTCCTGCTCTTGTATTTCTGGCATACTTCGCATTTCTGTGTGATCTCTTTTGCAATGCGGTAATCTTGTCGACTGATGTAGTTTTCCCTAAATACAAGCCATACCTTTCTACTGCCAATATGTCCATTTTCCTCGTGTAGTTTCTTGATGATTCTTTCTGCCAATGTCGGTGTCACTAAATATAATTCCTTTCCGTCTATTCTCTTAAAAAATATCTCGTTTTCTAGCTCTGCTCTTCTCTTTTCTCTTTCTTCTAGGCCTTCCTGGTCGGTCCTTATCTCATTTAACGAAAATATCCCTTCGTCTTGTGTCAGTATATTCAATCCCACATGTAATGTAATTGTCTCCTTTTTTCCTGTATCTTCGTCCCGTGTTAAAGCGTCAGCTATTATGTTGTCTTTCCCTTTGATGTATCGAAATTGGAAATCATACTCTTGTAAGAGCAGAATGCCTCTGTGTATTCTGTTATTTACCAATCGATTCTTCATGATGTGTATCAATGCTGCATGATCCGTTTCGATGGTGAATTTAGCTCCCAATAAGTAAAACCTTAATTTGTTTACGCAAAATAGTACACTGGCGAATTCCAACTCGGTGACACTGTATTTTCTCTCATGTGTTTTAGTCACTCGAGATATAAAACATATCGGAACCTCTTGGCCGTTTTGTATTTGCGACAACACTCCTGCAAATTTCTGTATCGACGCATCCGTACGGAGTATAAACGGCAAATTGTAAATAGGGTGATATATTTTTGTTCCTTTAGCAAATTCTTGTTTCAATATTTTGAAAGCTTCCTCCTGTTCTTCTTTCCAATTCCATTTTGTCCCTTTCTTTAACAATTTTATTAAAGGAATTTCTTTTTGGCTTAAATCGGGAATTAATTTCTTGAAATAATTTATCGTACCGAGAAACCCTCGCAATGTTTTTAGATTTGTTGGTCTTGGGTATTCGTCGATGAGCTTTACTCTGTCCTCGGCTAGACTTACAGTTTCGGTGTCAAGTTTGAAACCCAAATAAATCACTTCCTTTTGAAAAAATTGACATTTTTCAATGTTTTGTTTTAATCCCGCTGTGTCCAATTCTTTCAAAATTATTTTGATATGTTCCACATGACTCTGCATATCTTGTGAAAAAATTAATAAATCGTCGATGTAATGGACGATGAACTCTTCATGGTGATTCAAAATGGTATGCAAAGCTCGTACAAGTGCTGCACAGGCGCTTTGTAATCCAAACGGAACTACCTTAAATCGGTATACTATACCATCAATTGAAAAGGCAGTGTAGTTTCTACACTTTTCAGCCAAAGGTATTAACCAAAAACTATGCTTTAGATCAATTTTTGAGAAAATATGTGATCCCGTGATCCTTCCAAAAATGGCCTCGATATTTAACGGTGATTCATATTGTGATACTGTGTGTTGGTTGATATTTCGGGCATCTAAACAGAGTCTTAACTCTCCACTGCTCTTCTTCACTATCACAATTGGGTTAATATAGGGTGAGTCACATCTCTCAATGATTTGATCTTCCAACATTTTTTTGATTTCTTGCTTTACTTCTTGCCGATACTTATAAGGAATTTTATAAGTCTTCGATCGAAAATTTCTCAAGTTTTTCACCTCAAATGAGTGCTCGTATTTTGTGGCCACTCGGTTTTCCTCATTTATCAGCGTTTCATAGTCTCTTAAAATTATACGCAAATCATTTTCTTTGCCTTCTCCACATATCAATTTTTTTTCTCTCCCATCAAATTTTTCGCACATATTCACCGTGTACTCCGTGTCTTCTTCAAACACCACTGTCTCCATTGTGTCCTCTTCATTTTCCTTTGTGTTTTTTTTTGTTGGGCTCGTCTCTTCTTTTGAGGAATCCCAAGTTTTGCTTTTATTTCTTGTCAAAATTTTTCCATCTTCTTCTCCTGAGCTCGTCTCATCTTTTGAGGAATCCCAGGTTTTTTTTTCTTTGATCTTTTTCAGACCTTTTCCCCTCTTTCTTCCTTTTCCTTTCTTCGTCGCCAGGTTCATTTCCACCGTTTGTTCTTTCTCTGATTCGTCCGTAATTTGTTTCTCTTGTTCCTTATCCTGTTCTTCTTCTTTTTCCTTGGTTATTTTCATCGTATTGGTTTTGAAGTCGATCACTACATGTTTTTCCGTTAATTCGTCAACGCCTACAATCATGTCATGTGACATATTCGGCATTATTACACATTGAAGTGCATACATATTTTTTTTCAATCGTACCATTACTCGTATACCTTCATTTATTGTTGCCAATGTCCGTTTATTTGCGCCCACTAAATTCACCCTAGGTATTTTATAAATTAGACTTGTTAAATTTACTTCTTCGATTAATTTTCTGTTGACCAGTGTTATTTCAGAGCCTGTGTCTATCATAATTTTAATTGGTTTCTCATTTATAAATCCATCCACAAATTTTAAATTAACTCCATTTCTCTTTTCATTGTTTCCTGCCAGTTTAATAAATTCCTTGGGGTGACAAAAAATTCCTGTTTGTTTCTTCGTTTTTAGTGAGCGCCTTCTTGAAAACACGCCTGTTGTTCTTCTGTGTTTTCTCTCCCGTCATCTTCTCTCTCATATTCATTTTCTTCTCTTTGCATATTATTTATTTCTCTTCTGTTCTCTTTTGGTCTATCATTCCCGTATCGATTACCGCGAGATTCCTGTTCATTCCGTGGGTTATTGTATCTGTTTCCTTGGTATGGGCGGTTATTTCTACTCTGATTTTCCCGATCTCTGTTTTCATTCCATCTCTGGGTTCTGGGTTCATAATTCTCTCTTCCGTTCGGTCTATTTTCATATCCCCGTCTAGGTATGAATTCTCGTCTTGTATAATCTCTTCTAAAATTTTGACCTCTATCTCTATATTCTTGGTTTTCTCTTTGTCTATAATTTTCTTGCGGTCTTCTTTCTCTTCTTTCATGCCTATGTGATTCTCTCATTTGCAAAAATTGACATAAGCTGTCAATGTCCTTGTAATTTTGGAGATTTATGTGGTCTTCCAAGGTATCTTCAAAATGTCGCGATATCAACTCTACCAATTGTTCTGATGAATAATTATATTGCAAATGTTTTGCATTATTATAGAGTTGTAATGCGTACATCTTTTCTGATACGCCCATCCTCTCATGGTATTTTCCATTTTGTAACTCTTTATTTACTTGTAGTTGCTGGATTTTTCCCCAGAAATAATTTAAGAATCTTCTCTCAAAATCTTGCCAATTGTCCAATTCTTCTTCCTTGCTGACAAACCAAAGATTTGCCTCTTCTGTGAGATGGTTTCTGATGGTTTCCTTTGCTGTTGCAAACGGTCCTATGTATTTGACTTTTTCCTTTAGGTTATTTATAAAAGGCACTGGGTGTATTTTCCTTATATCCCCGCCAAATCGTACTTTTACGTCTTCTGTGCTATGTACGATGACTTCCTTTCTTTCTACTCCTCTTATCTCCATCTCTGCAATTTGTTTAAATCTCCTTTCCGTTTCTTTCCGGTCTTCTTGTAGCGCATTTTCAAATTTTATTTCTATCTGTTCTAATTCCCTTTTTTGCATACTCTGAATATCCTTCATTTTAGTTTCGATTTCTTCTCTCTGCAATTCTATTTTCCTCTCTGTTTCTTCCCTACTTCTTTCTAAACAGACTTTTATTTCGTTTTCATATTTGTCCATACGCGTTTCCATTTTTTGTTCCATTTTTCTTTGGTTTTCTTCCAAATTGTCCAATTTTTGTTCCGTTCTTTGTTGTGATTCATCCATTATGTGTTTTGTTTCCAGTTGATTTTTATCCATTTTTTGTGACGATTCTTGTATTTGTTGTGTCTGTATTTGCATCATAGCTAATAATTTTTCTAACATCCCTGTTTCTTTTCTTTCCTCCATTATTGTAGCATTTCCTTCATTATCCGATCCTTCATCAATAATTGTTTCCTCTTCTATCTTATCCTCTTTCCTTTCTTGCGTTTTGCTTTGACTCCTTGTGGCCGACATGTTCGTTAGATTATTTATCCCCGCCAAATATGAAACTTTGAAATTTGTGCAATAATTTCCCCGCCAAATATAAAATTCTACTGGTCTGTTGCAACAAACGGGACTTTTCCTGTTCAAATGTAATAACTCTTGAGTACGAGTATCAAATTTCAATATCCCACAAATAAATCAAATGGTAAAATATCAAATGTCAAAATCAATCAAATCATTCAAGTATGGTAAAATTATCAAATTTAAATATCACACAAATAAATCAATTATGGTAACCTATAAATTGTCAATATCACGAATAAATCAATTATGGTAAATTGTATCTTAAAAAAAATATATAATCTTTATGTCCTCAATTTTTACATAATATTTCACTTTATCCCCGGCATATAAACTTTCAAATATCTGCTCGTCTACTCCTATCCTTTCAAATTTGCCAACTAGAAATATTTTTCAAAGCCCCACGTTGGGCGCCATTTTGTTATGCTATTTAAATTGTATTATATTGCTTACTTAGGAAAAATCCTGTCTATATTTATTAAATGAACTAATCTCCAATTAATCACAATAAATCAGCATTAATTAATTACAATCTCAGGCTATTTAAATTGTACGATTTACCTTTGATCGTGGATTCAAAATATTTTCCAATTGGCGTCCTAATCGGGATAGGTAATATGACCTGAATAAAATACATAGAATTTCAACTGAACTATATGTGAGATGTCCTTTATTTTAATGAAATTTTA
Organism: Diabrotica undecimpunctata; assembly: GCF_040954645.1. NCBI lineage: Eukaryota > Metazoa > Arthropoda > Insecta > Coleoptera > Chrysomelidae > Diabrotica > Diabrotica undecimpunctata. The sequence goes on along the minus strand of NC_092811.1, from coordinate 73,374,075 downwards.
TACAACAATCAATCCTGTAATATTTGCAATATACTAACTTTAAATATATGAGAAGTTGTTTTCTATCATGGACCCAAATGTTATTTTACATTGATTTTTAATATGTGTTATAACTAAGCTCTTTTTATAATTCCTTTTTTTTTTAATGATCGCAAAATTAACTGTCTCTATTATTTATTCAATTTACTTAATTAATAAATGAAAATCACACTCCGGCTCTAATGAAATTTGACTGACCTTTCCTTCTCTGCCGTTGCAATTCTATGGCCACGCCACAACAAAAAACTCCTTTCTCTGCTTCTGCTCCTATTGTGGTCCAGATGACGTACACCTTTCTCCTATCTGTCCTTGTATCTCCAAATGTTTCCGGCTTCGTCTGCTATTAATATTCTTAGGCCCTTTGGATTTCTATCTCTCTGTACCCCGTTCCTCACACTGGTCAGCTTTTCCACCGCAAATAAACACACCCGGTAAATTACGTCTTCGGGACTTCAAACAAACACAAATCACAAAGCTCCTTCCTTCTTGGACGACGAAAACTGACTAACTAACCTTTTTTTCTCTCTCCTATCTCATAGCCAAAACCAAACCTCCTTGCATTCAAAATTTGACCAATAAAAATCATCCACCTCTTGTGAGTATATCGTTACCACCCAACTCTCTCTATAAAACGTCATTCGGGTAATTCCAGAAAACAAATCTTCTTTAATTATTCTAACTAAATCTATCTACTTTACAAATATTTCTTACTAATAGCTACAAACGATACCTGTTTCTCAATTCAATGTCTTTTGTTAATAAACTTTTACCGATATAATCTTTCGGGGAGAAAACCACCGCAAATCCCGGTCCATTGTTCAACACTTTCTATATACACTTTTATTCCGGGTAAAACCATTTCACAATAACCGACTTATTTAAATTTCTTATCGATAATATTTGAAAGTCTTGTCTCTGAGGCCTAATGAACAATTCTTCGAACAACTTAAAATACATATTTTGTCTTATACAGGATGTTTGAAAATTCATATGCCCGTGTCTTTATGAAATATCAATAATTTTAATTTTTATTTAAGTAATAAAATTTGTATATCGGTTTTTTATTGCTTATGGACATTCAAAAGTACAACAATATATATATATATATATATATATATATATATATATATATATATATATATATATATATATATATATATATATATATATACATATATACATATATATATATATATATATATATATATATATATATATACATATATATATATATATATATATATATATATATATATATATATATATATATATATATATATATATATAATTAAAGATGTAATGACATTTTAAAACCTATAAACCCAACAGTTAGTTCTATGATTCTAAAATCCAGCACAAACAATAAAGATGGAAAAATAACATAACAAAAATAAAAAAAATATGTAAAGTATTACCTAGTTACAATAAAAACATGAAGTATTTTACACAGTTAAGTTTCCAAACTCTATGGTACCAGTAACTCTTCTACTAATATTTATATATTTATTGAGGGACATATTAAATACATTTACATTTAGGTTGTTTAACAAAGATAAGTATCTATTCAGTGGGCTATTAGCACCATAGGTTGTTTTACAAAATGGAACATTAAAAGTACATAGATGAGGCAAACCATGGTATTATAATATGGTACTCTAAGACCAATCTCACTCACAAGAGAGGGACAGATCCCTCCTCATACTTAAAGCAGGCAAGCTCATAGACCTCTCCATGATAGTGTAGTCATGGTCTGCTAATCTAATCCAACTTTGAAAGGCGCACACCTGTAGAAATTTATGCCGAACCCTCTCTAAGGTGATGCTTTTTAAGATAGTTGTTGAACCACCACCTACAAATAATTCAAATACTAAGCTAAGTAAGACTGGTTTTATAATATATAATTTTAGGTTAAATTTATAAACTAATTTTATAGTAAAAGGTCAGATATAATGTGAATAAGAATATAGGTCAGTGGTATAATAGTTCTTACCTGGTCCTGGTAAAAACAAACTCGGAACGGCTGTTCTCGTAATACCGCTATTTCCAACATTGACTATATCTTCCTCTTTAAAATGACTAGCGCATACACGAAAATTGTTATAAATAGTTTCTTTTGCAGCATTCTCTAATTAGGGCTCTTAACAGCATTCACCCATTTATCAAACATCCATATAATGTCCTGGACTTAAAAAAGTAGTATCAAAGAATATAGACGCTTAAGCGTCTATATTCTTTGGTAGTATCCATGCAATCTGGAACACATCTTTTTTGTTCAGTTCTTCGTCTCTACATTGTTATTCCATGTAATGTGTTCGATTCCATAATAAAAAATCGTCGAAAATTGTACGATTTTGCACTATTTATACAAAAAATTTTAAATTATAAAATAAATTATAAAAAATAAAACAAATACAAATATGGCGCCGTATTTGTCTAAACTCAACTTTGACTTGATCACAGCACACTCACTCCGTGCAGGAACGAGACTAGCAGCGCCACCAAGCGAATGGGCGCCTAATCCGAACATGATTTGACCTTGGCTATCCCTGTTACCAATCTAGGTGTAATTTATCTATGGTCATAGCTTGTCACAGGAGAATAGGACGGAGGAGCGATTAATTACAGGGACCCGATCCGTTGACTGAGCATGTGCGAGATGACTGCGTTCGAAATATTTGGAACCTTCACCTTCAAATGAAAATGTTAACGGTATATTGCCTTGTCGAATATTATACCAAAATTATACTTTGATATTGTGTTTGCAGAGGTATAAAATCACAGCATAGAAAATTGTTTTAAATAATTTCCTATTTAAATAATTAGTAAAATGTCAGTGAACTGTTTTGATTGTGGTAAAACTTTCTCAAATCAGTCTAACTTAAATAAACATATAAAAAATATACATGGTAAACTTTCTACGCCGATGCAATATGAGGAAAATGTGCATTTAAATAAGTGTCTGGAAGGTTGTAAGACATCTTTTCGATTCATTAGCGATTTAAGATTACATTTAGAACAAGAACATTACCTTCGTAATGAAACTGTGACCACAAGTTTTAAAAATTTTTAAGGTAGGACTGATAAAATTTATCATAATAAAATTATTTTCTTTTGTCAATTTTTTTTAGAGTTTACAGCATGGTTAAAGCTCGAGGAAGAAGAAAACAATGTGCGCTATGAAAAATCTGAAGGAATCAAACGCAGTGGAACTGAAAATCAGAAGATCTATTTCAATTGCAGTCGTTCAGGTGAGGAATTAATTAAGTTTTTAAAAGTTCTGTTTGTAGTTTATAAAAGACAGACTATGTCAGTAAGTATAAATATGTGTACTGTTTTACTGAATATAACTATTTTAATTTATTTTTATGTATAATTACAGGAAAAGAAAGAAGAGAAGAAAGTGCATATACTCGAAATGTCAGGGTTCTTGTAAATTGAACAGAAATTGTACCAGTCAGATAATAATTACGTTAGTAATTGAAACAGGGTTCTGTAGTATGAGTTATGTTAAGACTCATTATGGACATGAAGAGGATATGCAGGACATGAGACTCTCTAAACTCAAACGCGAAAGTGTTGCTTCCAAATTAATTGCAGGTGTTTCGGTATCGCAGTAAGTTTTTAATAAGCAATTTTGTCTTTTTTTTTGTCTACCAATTTGCTTTTAGCATTTTAAATTCTACGAGGGACAACATTGGATGTTCATTGAAAAGAGATCACTTATTAACGAGGATGGACATTAATAATGTGATGCGTTCTTATAACATAGGTCTAAAGGATGGGTGCCGTCACAAACAAGATGCAGTCAGTGTCGAATTATGGATTCAAGAAATGTCTGGAACCGAAAATAATCCTGTAGTATTTTATAAACCTCAAAATTCTGAATGTACTGCATACAATTTAGAAAATAATGATATTTGTTTAATATTAATGAGTCCAGTTCAAGCAGAGCTGTTAAAAAAATTTGGTCAAGATCTTATATGCGTAGATAGTACACATGGCCTCAATGCATATGATTTTGAAATGACTACAGTTCTGGTCATTGATGAATTTGGAAATGGATTTCCAGTAGCTTTTTTATTTTCAAACCGAAAGGACTCCTACATTAATGAAGTTTATTTTACAGAAATTATGAAAGTTGTTGGGAAAATACAAACACTCTGTTTTATGTCAGACATTACTTCAGTTTTTTATCTCCCTTGGCAAAAAATTATGGGTACCCCACTTAAACAGTTATATTGTTCAATACACATCGATCGTGCTTGGCAACAAAATTTGGGGAAAGTGTCAGACTGGGATAAAAGAAAATGGGTTTATAAGTCATTGAAGTATGTTCAATGTATACTGGATGAAGATGAGTTTATTTCTGATTTCAACAAATTCTTAAATATTTTACTATCTGATGACGAAACTAAGAAGATAGGTGATTATGTAAAAATACATTATGGTAAAAATGTGAAACAGTGGGCTTATTGTTACCGAAAAAATTGTCCTGCAAATACAAATATGCATTTAGAGGCTATGCATAAAACAATTAAACACGTGTCTTTAGAAGGGAAAAAAATTAAACGTATGGATAAAACATTACATTGTTTACAAAGATTTATGAGAGAGAAGACCCTTGAGAGAATTATAAAAATAACAAAAAAATAAAAAGCATCATCACTGCAGTATGATAAATGCTAGACACAGAGCTGCATTAACATTATTGGTAAAAAATGTAGAAGTATTAGGAAATAGAGAAGATAACAGCTTTTACATAAAAACTGCCGATGATTTTCATATAATTAGTAAAAAGCAATTCGACAAATGTTGTCACCTGATGTGCACTTTTTGTAACATCTGCATACATATGTATGAGTGTTCCTGCATAGACTATGCAATAAAATTAACCATATGCAAGCATATACATTTTGTTTGCTTAAACTTCAACAAATCAGAAGTGGAAGTGAACAGAAATGTACAAAAATTTGAAAACCCAGATATTGAGACTGAAGTGACAGCACTGCGTCAAAATGCCCCATCCTCTACCATCTGTGTTGCAGACAAAAAAAAGAAGCAACAGATCTGGCATTCCAAATAATTGAAAAATTACAAAGTGACCATTTAAACATTGATCAAATGGAACTGATAACCAAACATTTAAAAGTGGCTGCTTCTGTAGGATCTTTGAGCTGTGCAAAACCGTCAGCTGAGGAATTTATTATCAAATTGGAGGAAGATAAATTAATACCTTCAAACAAAAAAATTGAAAAACAAGCATTCTTCTCAACAAGGAAGAAAATGAAAGCTAAAACAATCCGTATGAAGAAACCAGATGCTGTTGAAAAACATGTAATAGATAATACACTTCATTCTAAATTGTATGTTACAGGTGATGTTTCTAATGATCATATTTATACAAAAATTTAAATATATTGTTTGATATGCAAACTATTTTTATTTTAGTTATAATTATTTTCACACAGGTAGTACAAAATATAAGTATACAAATTTTGTGCTCCATAGCTATGTTAAAGAACGATAAATTTTATTTTATTCAGTCTGCCACCCTAAGGTTTATATTCGAGGCATGTCATATCAAAATTAATAACAAACTTCAGTTTTTATTAAAATTGAGGTTTTCCTTCAATGATAAAATTGAGAAACGATTGTGGGGTGTTCTATTTTAAGAAAGCTGCAGACACAATTATAAAATCTATAAATTCATTGTTTTTAAAATCAGTGAGTGCAAAAGGTTTTATATAGGGAAGAGTTCCAGATCTAACAAGATACTAGTAAAAGGGGAACCTGTTTATCGACAGGATATGATTGAATATAAATCACTCACAAAAAAGAATAGAAATATGGACCAGTATTGTCCTGGTATAATACCAAAGTACCTATAGTTTACAAGTAAAACAAGATAAAGCAGTTGATGTTAAAACATTGTTAGAACAATATTACAGCTTAAACTGGAAGAGTAATAAAGAATTCAGGTATTTTAAAATTTAAATTTAGTTCATAAATAATTTGTTTACTTTCAACAACAATAATTCAATTTAAGTTTATAATAATGTATTATATTCCTTATCTTCACTTATAAACGTATATTACGTTAAATATTTTAAATTATCTGGTGCAAAGTTAACAATCTCCATATGCTACTACAACAAAATAAACAATATTCGGCAGTTCATGGGTTCATATCAAAGTCATCAATATCCACTAGATTAATGTGATTTTATTTCTTATTACTGAGAGTACAAGTTATTTATTCTCTTTTATTTATGAATGTAACAACTATGTACCTGTAGAAATAAATAGTTTAAAATTTCCTGTTTTTATGCCAAAATCGTTTTTATAAATTTGCTCAGATTATTTTAGGTGGGAGATTGTCACTTTTGATGTCCTTGACATTTCAAAAATGCACATGCGCAGTTGACGGATCGGGTCCCTGTAATTAATCGCCATAGATAAATTACACCTAGATTGGTAACAGGGATAGCCAAGGTCAAATCATGTTCGGATTAGGCGCCCATTCGCTTGGTGGCGCTGCTAGTCTCGTTCCTGCACGGAGTGAGTGTGCTGTGATCAAGTCAAAGTTGAGTTTAGACCATGGTACAATGAATACACAAGGTATGATATTGCGCATGACATTTGACAGCTGGCCCAGGAGTGTGACGTAGTTAAGATCACCTGAACCACCTCGAACCCATTATTACAGCTTAACGTACACATTAATTTTGAAATTATGGTTAAAAAGTGATCTAATTTTGTTTTAAATGTTTTGTTTTGGCTATTATTGAATAAAAAATATATTTTCAGTAGCGTAAAACCTTTACTTTTCCTAGAGATTCAGGCGAAATATTTATTTTTGTTTTCATACATATATTAATAATATAAGTACTCTTTTTGTATGCAAATCCCTTGAAATTTAAAAATTTTCTGCAGAGGAAATACTGTGAATAGGTAAATAGTAGTAGATTTGCTTATTCTGATTCACTGTCACTCACTTCCAAGCAGTTTTACTGAAATAAAAACAAAATAGAGTACAATGGAGAAAAATCTGTTTTAGAATTCAATATGGTATTTTAGACGAGTTATAATGAAATTTAGTAAAATAAAAAATATACACATTATTATAACCTACCGATTATTATATGCAAAATTTACTTATCAAACAATATAATAATATGAAAATAAGACACAAATTAGTTCAAACGCAAAACACAATAAATATCGACTTCAGACGACTTTACACCGGCAAGACAGAAAGCTTGTATAAAAACAAAAGTTCAACAATAATATCGGTTATCAATGGTGACTACTGCAAATTGCAAGTTATGAGATAATAAATATATTGTAAAGGATCTCAATACTGACTGAGTCATCTATTTTATAATAGAAAAATAATTTAGATATATGCTTATATATGTGTCTTTATACAAATGGTGTTTAGTTACTATTTATTTATACTGTATAGTATTTTTTTGCAAAACTGAAAGTTTTTATTTGCCATATCTGGTTTTGTACCTTTTTCAAAGTATGCTGTGCAATTGCTTGTTGCAATAGTGACAATGAAGATAAAATCTTTAGGTTTCATACATTTCCTATAGCGTGACCAGAAAACTGTGGATTATATCTTGTTGTAGATAGGATAATTTTAATTGTAATACTGCCAGAATTTTTTATACACATTTTAAAACTGAAGATTACCAAAGAAATCTACAACAGGAACTTTTAAATTACGTTTCTAAAAAGGGTCTAAAACTCAAACCTGAGGCAGTACCTAGTCTTTATTTGCCTAAATCAACATCGGCTACCCTTTTAACCAACCAAAAGAAACGCGTACAAGGAGGCGAACACAGAGAGTCCAAAAAGTATGTTGAGCAGCTTCTTACTACTTCTAGGTCAACGACGTAATCTAAATCTTTATTTTTATTAATTATTAGTCATGAAACCTTAAATGGTTTTTTCATATCGATTTGTTAAGTAAGAAACTAGCCTAAGCCTGCTATGCAATTTGCAATAAGAACTGTTTCGGAGGAAATCAATTTAGCATCTTCCAAAATAACATATTTTTCTTTGTTAAATCATGTTATCATTATTAAAATATACAATGTTATCATTATTATAAACAATACCAAGATAATTTTATGTGTGAATATTACAAAAATGTCATTTTAAATGTTTATGTAAATGTGCAATATTGTGTGCCCTCACTACACTCATATTCGATGGCCAGCTAGCTCATTCGATATAAATAAAGTTGACTTTGTCATTATTTATTTTGATTTTGTGTTTAGTTCAGTAGGTATATATACGTACAAATTTTGTGTACCTCCATTACCACTTTTCTGTATCTTTTTAAACATCTGAAATATCGAACTCTGGAGTATAAGTTAATTAACCTGTACCTACGTGTAATAAAAGATAATTAAAACTTGTCTTATAAAGGATATGTATATGTTTTATAAAGGATAAATATTATAATAACATAATTTTATTATCTCTTTATAATTACTATAATTAAATTAGCCAAATTATATAAAAAAACTTAAAATTAAAAGTCTTTCCTATACAACTACATTCAAATGTTGCGGGAATAAGCGATCTTGACTACGTCATGCGCGAAAGCGAACCGATTTTGGAACATTATGTATCATACCTTGTGTATTCATTGTACCATGAGTTTAGACAAATACGGCGCCATATTTGTATTTGTTTTATTTTTTATAATTTATTTTATAATTTAAAATTTTTTGTATAAATAGTGCAAAATCGTACAATTTTCGACGATTTTTTATTATGGAATCGAACGCATTACATGGAATAACAATGTAGAGACGAAGAACTGAACAAAAAAGATGTGTTCCAGATTGCATGGATACTACCAAAGAATATAGACGCTTAAGCGTCTATATTCTTTGATACTACTTTTTTAAGTCCAGGACATTATATGGATATGTTTGATAAATGGGTGAATGCTGTTAAGAGCCCTAATTAGAGAATGCTGCAAAAGAAACTATTTATAACAATTTTCGTGTATGCGCTAGTCATTTTAAAGAGGAAGATATAGTCAATGTTGGAAATAGCGGTATTACGAGAACAGCCGTTCCGAGTTTGTTTTTACCAGGACCAGGTAAGAACTATTATACCACTGACCTATATTCTTATTCACATTATATCTGACCTTTTACTATAAAATTAGTTTATAAATTTAACCTAAAATTATATATTATAAAACCAGTCTTACTTAGCTTAGTATTTGAATTATTTGTAGGTGGTGGTTCAACAACTATCTTAAAAAGCATCACCTTAGAGAGGGTTCGGCATAAATTTCTACAGGTGTGTGCCTTTCAAAGTTGGATTAGATTAGCAGACCATGACTACACTGTCATGGAGAGGTCTATGAGCTTGCCTGCTTTAAGTATGAGGAGGGATCTGTCCCTCTCTTGTGAGTGAGATTGGTCTTAGAGTACCATATTATAATACCATGGTTTGCCTCATCTATGTACTTTTAATGTTCCATTTTGTAAAACAACCTATGGTGCTAATAGCCCACTGAATAGATACTTATCTTTGTTAAACAACCTAAATGTAAATGTATTTAATATGTCCCTCAATAAATATATAAATATTAGTAGAAGAGTTACTGGTACCATAGAGTTTGGAAACTTAACTGTGTAAAATACTTCATGTTTTTATTGTAACTAGGTAATACTTTACATATTTTTTTATTTTTGTTATGTTATTTTTCCATCTTTATTGTTTGTGCTGGATTTTAGAATCATAGAACTAACTGTTGGGTTTATAGGTTTTAAAATGTCATTACATCTTTAATTATATATATATATATATATATATATATATATATATATATATATATATATATATATATATATATATATATATATATATATATGTATGTGTACATGCATGTGTTTGTGTACATAATATATTTTTATTTCACATTATTTAATTTTATTATCTTAAAATACTGTGTACTTAACCACTAAGTTGTAACACTTAATCGGCTTGTCCCGTATATTAGCCTGCATCCACATAGACAGCGGTAAGGCGTTCAGAGTTATGAATAAATAAATTTGAATGTGTTGACAGGGATCTTTCCTATTCTGTTGATGACAGGGATGGGATGTCTGATCTTAAGATGACATACTGGTGAAAAAATCTGTTGATTGTAATTGTGTTTGTCATTTCAGGCATAAAAACATTATTATCCTCTGTTGTTTGGAGTTTATACTGAGCAAATAAAGTTACTATATCAGGTTTTAGCAAAGCTTACATTCTGGGTGAAAACTTTAAGCATACCTTAGAAATAAATTATTTACCTTATCCATTGTTCTTTTTTTTTTTGTTCGTTTTTTCTATTTGCTATCATTCGGTTATTCCTCATTCTTGGGTTTTCTTTTTGCAAGAAGCAATATTTTGCTAATCTAATCAAAATCATAATTTTGTTGATAACCAGAATATTTTTCTGGAACTCATATTATGATTCTGATTATAAGAATAAAAGTATTATCATATAAATATATAACATATAGTATGAGTATAAATGTATATAAACTTCTTTCTAGAACTAAATCATTTAATTGTTCTGTTTCCAACTTAGCAGGGTCCTTGAGTTCTCTCTTTCTGTGAGTAGAACGCCAGACTGTAAGAGTTTTCACTGACCACTGATAGTGTGGTGTTATTGCATTAGGATGAAAGTACTACAAAAAACTCAGAATGTCTGATGGCTGTCTGTTGCTTATTAGGCTTTAATTTGACATTAGAATTACAAAAAAAATATTTAAATACTGACAAGTTCCTGTCACAACATTTAGAACACTAAATTATACTACATTCACCCGTCCATATAACTCATTGTATTTTTCGACTTAACCATTTTTTCATGATTATATGGTGTTGTTCTACTTGAATATATTCCTTTAGAGTGTAGATAATTAATAAATTCTTGTGAAGTAAAGCTAGTTCTCCTCGTTAGATTTGATATATACCGTCATTCTATATAAACCAAATAGTGATTTAATCTGTAATTGGTTAGAATTGCTTTTCTACCAGATAATGTCTGCATTTTTTTAAATACTTCAACTCATTTGCTTTTTTTTTCAATTGCATAATGTTTTTATTCAGAATCTGTGAGGGTATGTGTGAAAAAAGCAATTGGTTTTCCAGATTGATTGCTTCGCTTATGTAATCATAGATTAATTTTTTAAAAGCATGTACTTATCTTTACCTTCTAGGGATTTATCTTTAGATTCATTGCTTTCTAAAAAATTCTTGAATGTTATATACTTACTAATGTTTGAATTCTTTGGTGGAAGTTTGACAGTTTGGACCAGCCTCTAGTTTATCTGGTCTAAAGTACTTCCCCATTGTAAATTTATGCGAATAAAATTGTAGTAAAATGTCTTTTGCAGAATTAGGCTTTTATTCACATAAAACTTGATAAGAATGACAAAACAATTATTTAAATACTGACCCGTTCTTGTCACAACATTAAGAAAACTAAATTATACTACACATGGCTTGTATTATTAATATTTCTTGTAACACATATAACATTTCTTGTAACATTTTTATAAATAAAGATTTTATTCTATATTTTATTCTGTAATTTTTTTAACCACTTTGGCATTTTAATGTAATGGAAAATAAATATAGTCCCAACATAACAAGAAAACCCAAAAAGTATACGAAAAATATTTATTATCGTATAGGATAAGGATTTTTCTTGTTATTTTAGGATTATATCGATTTTCCTTTACTTTAAAATGAGTTCACAATCCTAGGTAATATTACTAAACTTTTGAATTTAGCGCCATGTATATATAGTTATGCGCCCTATCACTAGGTGATGCGCCAATCATTGTTTTATTCCTTAACACGGAAGTTTCAATGCTAGGTGGTAGTGTGCTATGTTAATCGCTCCTATAGGACGGTACCTATTCCGCATGATAAAATCATATGATTTTCGGTAATAATACGGGTAACACCAACAGATTTAAATATCCCGCCTTATTCTTATGTCAATTCAGCGACATTCCCTTACCAAGAGACAACATTCTTTATTATTTATTTATTTTTTGTTTGTTGCATTGATATTGAACCTATTATCTAATGTGTGCTATTGTATCGTATTTTTCTTTTATTATTTAGGTATTTAGTTTATTTTATTCTTAGTTTAGTGTTTTATAGTCTTCTTAGTCATACTTTTAGTTTAGTTTCTTTATTAATTATTTTTAATTTGGTATAATATTAACACTAAATTTGATATACCTTGTCCACGATTTCTTCGTAAGAGCCACCTGCAAGCCCAAAGGCGTCTGATCTTTTTCTTCTTACTGCTGTAATCTGTACGCAGTTATTGCCGGCGTGTTATTATTAAAAGTCGGGAAGTCAATGCAATCAACGATTTATTTTCCATTATAATGATTTAAAAATCTAATAGTTGATATCTGTGTCTAATATCTCTATGACCATAAAGGTGTAATTTTATCTATGACCATAAACAAAAAAAAAATCAAGAAAACCTCACTCATTGTCACTCATATCATAAGTCATAACTTATCATGCAGTGTAAACATGATTTTTTAAAACATCATAGAAACTAGGTATCATAACAAATCTCATATGATATTGTCATATGATAAAATCATTATAATGTAAAGTTTACTTAAGTCCGTGTCAGACGGTCAAATGTCAAATAGTTGATCAAACTATTGTAGTTTGACCAAACCAAAAAATTAACAGCATATGACGTCACATCCTGAGTTTGATCAAATCAATGACGTATAATATATAGACTCGGTGAACGCTTTAAAAAGTGTCCGCAACATGAAATACCTTTGTTATTGTTATTGTTATTGTTTATTGTTTTGATACGAAGTTGCACGAAGTTCATGATTTCTTACGAAGCATTACGAAGTTGATCTTGTGTTTGAAAATATTTTCATTTTCGCCATTTTGTGTGTTTAGATAATATTTTATGTGACAAGCAAATTTTATTTTAAATTTTTAAGAGTCATTTACCTACTATTTTAGTAAAATGCCATTTAAGTGTCTTGTCTGTGGTCGCGGAAGTTCGAAGAGCGAAACGTTATCACTTTTCAAGTAAGTTATTTTTTATATGTATGTTTTATAAATATTAGGTTATGTGGTGATAGCCAGTGGAGGCGTTATAGTTGTTATTTATTTAATAAATAAATAAATTATTATGCATTATACTGAATACTAACAATTTCCATTAAATTTTTTGTTTTTTTTTATTAAAATCGTTGCATAGAATTTTTCTTACTAATTTTTTTTTCATAGATTTCCTTTTGGGGAAGAAAAAAAAGAAATTTGGATAAACATATTACAATTAAATAAAAACAAGCTTTCCAGATGGTCACGTATTTGTTGTGATCATTTTGATCCAAATGATCTTATCACGAAATCTGGCTTTGTTCGTCTAAAAGAAAATGCAAAACCATTAGCTATACCAAGGTGGGTAATACTTTTATTAAATTTTTACATTGGTATTTAATATTTATATAAATTTTCTGTTTATTGTTTCTTCTATATTGTTTTCTCTTTGCATACAGGTCTTCTAAAGATGTTAAAGAGGTGGTAGGAACTAAAGCTTGTCCTAGTCCATCAGACAGCCACAATTTAAATTTCAAAACTAGAGAATTTCTTACTGGAAGGTATGTAATAATTCTAAACCAACTGTATACAGGTTAATCATATTTTAAGCTTATTCAAATTCAAATTTATATTTGCAATGTGTTACATTCAAAGTGTATTGAATATTTTTTCAGACAAATATCCAGCAGCTCAACAACACAAACTGCTAGCAGTGAACGAACTTTGTCTGCCTCAGAAACTGATGAATTCTTGGGCAAGGAAAATATCGAAGGGCATGCTGCAGATAGAGAATTAGTAGCTAAAAAAATTAACAAGAGGTAAAATTCATTTAATTTTTCGTTTGCATTATTATAAACTTGAATAAGCAATTTTTCTTTCATTAATCATTTTATTTTTAGGAAGCATTATGTGGGGGATTTTTCCATGTCGGACTTGGACTGCTCAAGAAAAAGAAAAAGGTACATGGAATCAGTAGACATGTATATAACAAAAAAAAATACACAAATTGACACCCTAAGAAAATCTACCAAAAGATGGAAACAACGAGCAACAACATTAAACGCATTGGTGAAATCATTAAAAGAAAAACTGTATGTTACAGAAAATGCTGAATCTGTGTTGTTGGTAAGTTTTCTTTCACATATTCCATAAAGAACAAAATTAAATTAAAAAATTAATGGGAAACTCCCAGTAGTTGGCTGTATACCATTGTTTAAAAAACTTATACAGAAGCAAAACACTTCACATTTGTATGTAGGTATAAAACATTTAATTTAAAACATTTTTAAAAAGTGTCATCAAAATTTACACAGGTGCATAATGTGATGTTTTCAATCTCGTTCAGATCATCCTCAGTGCCTTCTTTTGTAATTGAAGCTAACACTGTGAAGATATAATTCTTCTTGAATTATATTTCCTGTCACCTCAGCCAGTTGGTATTTGTCGTTTTAACTGACAAGAATCACATGTTTAAGTCGAGCAAAGAAACATGTTGCTCTTTAAGTATTAAATCTTTATCCAATGTCATCGACATATGGTCACATTAGAATTTAAATTTTGAAACATGTAAAACCATATATTGATGTCACAGCTATTTTTTTAGTGTTTTCAATTACAAAAGCAGGCACTGAGGATTATCTGAATGAGATCGAAAACGTCATGTAATGCACCTGTGTCAATTTTGATACAACACTTTTTAAAAAAGTTTTAAATTAAATGTTTTATACCTACATACAAATGTTAAGTGTTTTACTTCTGTATAAAATTAAATTATTATTATATTTTATTTTTATAATTATTTTTTTATTTTTTATTGTTTTAGGCCTCTTTACCAGAATCAGCCAAAGCATTGTTTCAACGATTTTTAAAGGGTTCCAAATGTGCCAAATATTCTCCAGAATTAAGGTCATTTGCACTGACTTTAAATTTTTATTCAACAAAAGCCTATGATTTTGTAAGAAGAGCTTTTAATAATTCATTACCACACCCATCAACCATAACAAAATGGTACCAAACTGTTGATGGTGCACCTGGATTTTCCAAAGAAGCTTTAAATGCTTTGAAAAACAAAGTTGAAGAAGCAGGGAAGCAAAATAAAACACTTGTGTGTAATTTAGTGCTGGATGAAATGTCTATTCGTAAGCAAGTGGAATGGGATGGAAAAAAATTTACTGGCTATGTAGATTTTGGTACAGATATAGAATCTGATAATGTACCAGAAGCAAAAGAGGCACTGGTGTTTATGTTAGTAGCCTTAAATGACAATTTTAAAGTGCCAGTTGCATATTTTTTAATTGACAGTTTTTGTGGATCAGAAAAAGCATCCTTAGTAAATCTTTGTTTAAATTTTATTTATGATTCAGGCATAAAAGTCTATTCATTAACTTTTGATGGTGCTGCCAACAATTTATCAATGGCCAATGCTTTAGGTGCTAAAATATCTGCAACAAATATTGAGCCTTTTTTTCTACATCCAATAACTAAGGAGAAAGTTTTTATATTTTTAGATGCGTGCCACATGATTAAGTTGGTTCGTAATTGTATGGGTACATTTGTTTTGAGTAACGTAAAAAATGAAAAAATTGAATGGCAGTATTTAAAAAATCTTGTTGACTTGCAATATGATGAAAAATTACATTCTGCCAATAAATTGAGGTATCGCCATTTGAGATGGGGACAGGAAAAGATGAGGGTAAACTTAGCTGTTCAAACCCTAAGTAAAAGTGTGGCAGACGCTTTGACATATTGTAACAAAGAAAAAAACTTTAGTCAATTTAAAAATTCAGAAGCTACTTCGGAATTTATCATGATTTTTAATAATTTATTTGATATATTTAATAGTATGACATATTATTCTAAATACTCGTTTAAAAATTCTTTAAATATTAATAATGAGAAGGAAACTTTTGAATATTTAAAAATGGCTGAGAGGTATATATGTGATTTAAAATTAAATGATATAAGTATCATATCTTCACAAAGAAAAGTGGGTTTTTTGGGTTTCATTTCAAATATCGCAAGTTTGAAAGGATTATTTAATCTTTTGGTTAAAGAAAAAAAATATTTAAAATATTTACTTTCTCACAAGCTGTCGCAAGACCATTTAGAATTATTTTTTGGGGCTGTAAGGGGTAAAGGGGGTTATAACAATAATCCAACTGCTCGACAATTTGAGGCAGCTTTTAAAAGATTGCTTATTCACACAGAAATATCAGGACCTAATACAGGGAATGTTAAAAATATAAATAATGTTGGCATTTTAACCGCAACATCTGCACGACCTATTACTAGTTTAGTAAACATAGAAGAAAATTTAGAAGATTTTACACAAAAGACAACAATTTTTTATGAGCATGACTATTTTCAAAAAGATGTTTTAAATTTAAGTGTTTATGTAGAAGATGTAATTGGATATATTTCTGGCTTTATAGTTAGAAATTTAAAAAAAATCATTAAATGTACAAAATGCATAATAATATTAGAAAGTGAAGAAACATTTTCAAAATTACAGTTAGTAAAACAATATAAAAATTTAACTAATGCTTCGAATTTAGTTATAAAAATATGCAAGGAGGCAGAGAAAAATTTTAGAATGTATATAAACAAAATTGAAAGTAGTTCAAAAAATTTATTAAATAAATTAATAAACGCCACAATGAATAATTTGCCTCGTGACATCATGGATAGTTTTGGTGATCACATTTATGACAGTGAACTACTCAACAATCATTGCATTCAATTATTAAATTTAATTTTAAAAAAGTATTTCACGCTAAGACTTCATCATGAAGCCAAAAAAAAATTAGATGTAGATAGGCAGAATCGTATGAGAAGTTTGTTGACTAAAAGGATACTGTTTAGACATGAATAGAAAAGATCATTCCACACAAGGTAAAATCACTATTGATTTTACCTTGTTTATTTTTATGCCCACCTTATTTAAAGCTCTATTCCGTATCGTTACACTTCTTTGTTGTATCTGTTTTTTTAGGTTTCAGTAACCTATATGTAGTTGATGTATGTAGTTGTAGTTTCTTTTATAACTATTTTTTTACTTTTTACCTTTAATTTATTACTTGCGGAATCTCAAGTTAGTAGGCAAACTCCCGTACGAAATTTCGGATTTAGAAATATTTTACTTCGGGTAGGGACTTATTGTTAAAAACAGTTTTATTTGTATTTAAAGACAGACGTGGCAACCGCCCATGCGAAGTTTGTACGTCCGCCTAATTCATAACAGTCGTTGAAACATGGTATTGTAAATCCGAAAGTCAAACAAAAAACACATGTTATATCCTAGTTGTCAATTCAATTCTACGAAAGTCGATAGTAAAATCCCATAGCGGGAAGTTAATCAACACTGATGATTCCCAGTTAGTAATTCAATTGCGTCGGCATTTTGCCGTATAATTTTAATACTTTTAAGTATGTTTTCTTCAATGTAAACCCATCTACTGTTTTTGTTTTGCGTTTAGTTACGCAAGTACTCCACAAGTAAGTAATCTAAACCACATTTTTGCATTTGACAGATATAATTTTACCTTAACGTTTTTCTTAACTGAGTGGAATTACTTGCTTTTTAGCTTCACTGAAGATGGACTGATTAGTCCGAAAACGTTCTGAACTTTATTATAATTCATTTGGATTTTTAATTTAATTTTTTAATTAAATATACCACTTACAACAGAAGTTTTTTACTTCGATGTTCGAGTTTTTAAATTTATTTATTGAATATATGTTTTATTAATTATTTATTTTTAACCACATATAAATACAAACATGTACAACTATAGCTTGTACCATCCCTAATGAACGGGACAAGCGGAATAGTACATTATAAAATGTTAAAAGCGCATTTATAAAATGGCAAGAATTTTAAAATTTCGCTTATAATTAAAGCCTGGACAAAAATTTTCAAACTTGCGATATATATTTTAAAATCTAAAAATCCTTTTTATCTCTCAGAATTTAAAATTGAATTACCAGTTATATGTAGTTTTAAATTACTTATAGTGATTGGCTGTTTTTAAAAGTCTTTATTTCTAAAATTATTTAAACCCAATGGTTTTTTGTTTCCTAGTTGCAATAGGTTTTATAGGATTTTTTTTTATTTCGAAATATGTGTCTCGACTGCTATGTGTCTCAATTGTACATTGACACATGTACTGTCAAATGCAGTTGAAACATTTTTACTAAATAATTGAGAAGCAAAGTTTAATTTCATTTTTTGTTTATGAAAATGAATATGTTGGCTTCGCAATTTATTAGCTAAATGAAAACGTTCATTCTCTTGCAAGTTGTTTAATTCTTTAAAATATATCCATGCTAAAATGTCATTATTACTATCCACATGATCATACTTCTCACCTATAGTATTCCCAAACAATTTAATCAAATGGATATCAGAATTATTACGATGCTGGACAATGTTGGTATTTGTACAAGGGTGTTTAAATGTAGTTTTTAAGGTATTATGGTTCAAATTACAACCTAACCGTTAGTTAACCCATTTTCAAATTCACTGGAGCACCATCAAAAGTTAAACTTACAACCTTAATAACATTAACAAAATTTAGCAAAAAAGTATGTATGAATGTATCCGTAACATTTGTTTCTTTCGGGAACCCACTCTTGTTGATGGATGTGCATTTCATTCATAATTCTACTACATACAAATGGTGCTTCAAAGTTCATAGATTTTAAACGAAGAACATCAAATTCTTTATTGAATCCAGGTTCACCATCAACACTCTGAAACCACCTACTGAGTGTTCTAGTATGAGGAAAGCATTTATTAAAATGTCCTTCTAACATAATTATATGCAGAAGGCGAATAAAAATGGAGTGTAAGAGCAAATGCCTTGAATTCTACAAAATATTTTATTGTTAAGCCTTCTTTTTGTTCTTATAATACCGCCTTATAAAAAGTTCAGTTGGTCCACCCATTTTTTCAAGGATGTCTAATGTTTCTTCATGAACAAGATTTAGTAATATAGTTAGTTAGTATAGATAGTTAATAAGTATATCAAAACAACCAATACACTGAAATCTATCCTGTCAAAACCAAACCTAACAAGGTACAAGGGAGATCAAAGAACTGCATTTATAAAATACCCTGTGAATGCAACAATTTCTATGTGGGAGAAATCGCAAGACCACTGTCAGGATAAAGCCGTCTGTATACCAGCATTGATCTGCCATTATGAGATTTGTTTTATTTAAATCCCTTTTGTACCTCCCTATAAAGAGGATGGTAAACGACTTTTAGAAATTATATTTAGGTTGCATTGTATCTGGTACTATTTCCAAATCTAGGTAATTTTTAATTATCTCTCCAGATTTGATCCAGGTATCCTTTTGCCCTGCTTCCTGACATCTTATCCACCTTATCTTCGCATCCTTCTCCATCCATATACCTATGTAATGAAGAGAGATCAAGCATGACCTCCATGAGGCAGTTGGGGTAGTCAACATGGCTCGTGTTATGATTAAGCATGCTTGTCGTTGAAGCTTATTCAGCTTCTATTTGGTGGTCTTTTATTTTTATTTAAACTACCATATAAGTGCGTCATACGTAATCATAAGTCTGGCTGTAGTCATATATAGCCAGTACATCGGTTTGGGTTTCAAACCCCATGTTTTCCCACATATTCTTTGACATGTGGAAAGTGAAACCTTTGCCTTGTTGGTTATTCTTTCCAACTGGGCGTTACATGTAAGCTGCACATCTAATATTACTCCTAGATGTTTTACTAAGATTGATAGAGAATTTTTCCATGTCGTGCTACCTACTAAGGATATTTAATGTTCTTTGGAGTGTGCTGGATAGAAAATTACCATATTTTCCTCTTACCATAATTACTAGATCATCCCTCTAGGCATGTACTTCTTCCTCCGTGTGCGTCAAGAAGCGACATCAAGTGATCCACCAGGAGTGACCAGAAGAGGGGAGAAAACACTCCCCCTGTGGGCACCCCTTAGCTGTTTTGAACAAAATCTCTCCTTGCACCTCTGTGAGAATCTTCTATTCAACAATATATTTTCCAGCATTGCTTTGATCCAGTTACACACAGTGATAGTGGATCTATTTGACAGGGCATTATTAAATGTGCCTTCTGTATCTTCTCTCCATTATTAATTGAGTGACCGATTTTCTGAACTACTTCGTCGACTGATGTTTCTGTTGATTTCCTTCTATATATGCATGCTGGTTGCCATTGAGAAAATGATTCCCCAAGTGTCTTTCCTTAATATGCCTATCAAGAATTTTTTCTATTGCCTTCAACAAAAATGATGTAAGACTGATCGGCCTGTGCGATTTAGGCAGGACATTATCTTGTCCTATTTTGTATATGCACTCCACCATTACAGTTATCCATGCCTTTGGTATACAACTTATTTATAACATATTGTATCTTAGAAAATAAATGAAACAGTATTTATTAAGTTATGCATTAATGCCTTAATTAAACTTCTAATTATTTTGCAAAATGTTTTATGATTATTTCTTTTGTATGGTTTTTGTTAAAAATTTATAATCGATTTGATGTTTTTTTGTTTGTATTTAATTCATTACAACAAAATACAAAATTAGAATTCAAAAGTTTGTTGTTTGTTTGCACTCAAGTAACCTATTAATTTCCTTCCTAATTCCCTAATATAAACTTCAAAATTTGCTACATACAAAGAAATTATTGCAACAGTGAAAAACACCAGGAACGGATGAAACATGAATTAAATGAGATATGAATTAATAAAAAATGGAGGAGACGAACTGATGCACCGGATTCTTAAACTAGTAAGAATATAGGGAACTCAAAAAATATACCGATGGAGTGGAGAAAGGGTCATCTAATAAGGATATTAAAAACAGGAGACAGAAAGATATAAGTAACTACAGAGGAATCATGTTACTGAACACCACATAGACCATATACAATATGTTGTCAAGCATATTGGGAAATAGATAAATTACCGAAAATACATTAGAGCAATATCAACCCGGCTTTAGAAAAAGAAAATCACCCATAGATGCCATTCACTTCCTAATACAGCTGATTTAAAAGTGATATAATTTTTCCTTACTATTTATAGATTTCCAGCCATCTTTCGACTCTCTAAATAGACTCCAACTCTTAATGGAAATGCAAAACTGATTAGATTTATATATCAAAATTTCCTTCACACTAAATAATAATTAATAGTCCTTAATACAATTTAAAAAATTAGAATTTTTAATCTTTACGCAAAACTTCAATATTTCCTATTGGTAAAATGATTAAAATTCAGGTAATGTACTTTACAAACATTATAAAAATAATTTTTTCTCTTATAGACGAGAACAAAAAAAAATTATAAATATTTAATTTTAATTAAAAAAATAATTATTGTCATTAAAATATAAATGAGCACGCCGCTGTTCTGGTCAACATACCTTCAACCTTGAGCGGAGATCTTTCGGACACCCGATTATATAGCGAGAATACGGGACCGCTTAGTCTATATATTATACGTCATTGGATCAAATCCTCTAAAAATAGAGGATCTTCTATTTTTCAAGGTCAGTTTGATCAAACTTTAATTTTGATTGGTCGCAAAATATTATAACGACAAATGACAATCAACATCAACACAACAGTTTAAATACATTTCTTTTGTTGATAGTGTGTGGTTTCTATTTATTTTTCTATTTTGCTGTTTAAAGAAAAATAGTTTAAAATGTCTTGGAGCCAGGAGCAAGTTTCGGCTTTAATAGATTTATATAGAGAGAGGAGCAATTTATATAATGTGAAACATCCTCACTATTATAAAAAATGTGCTCGTCAGCAATGCTTGGCGGAAATTGCTTTAAAATTAAATGATATAAGGCCAAATACTTCAGGTAAGCTGATATTTATTAGTGATAATGTACTTCTTAATGATTAAACTTTGTCGTTGAGGATATCAAGCAAAAAATGAATTCTTTGAGAAACCAGTTCAACAAGGAATTAACAAAGCTTCGCAAAACACCAAGTGGTTCAGGCTGTGATTCGGTTAAAATCTCATTGTGGTGTTTTGAGGATCTTTTGTTTTTTCAAGATCAATTTACGGCTAGGGAAAGCGATTGTAATATGGGTGAAAAAACAAGTGGCAATGAAACTGTATTAATAAATGCAAATGTAAGTAATAATCACCTGTATAATAAATAATCACAATCAGTCAAAAATACAATATATGAATAATAAGTAATAATAAAAAAAAAATAGTCACCTGATGTAGGTAAATAACTATCACTTTCTACTTTTGCTTTTTTAGTTGGATGACGAAGACATAAATGTGACTCAAGAAAATGAAATTGAAGAGTCGTTCATTAGTGATGTAGAAAATGCAGAGTTACAAACCCCACAATCAAAAAGACAACCTCACAATCATAAACGCTCATCAGTGTCTGAAGAAAACATTTATTTGTCTTCACGTAAACGACAAAAACTAGAAGCAGCAGAAGATCCACTGAGAGAACTCTCTAAGGCTGTTTTAAAATTAAGCCAAACTTCTAGTGAGGACTCCTTGACAACATTTGGTGAATTTGTTGCAAGTGAGATTAGGAATCTTCAAAAAAAACCCAAAGGGAGTGTAAAAATTCTATTTTAAGAACTTTATTAAAGTTTACTTCAAACTGTGAGGATAGCAGTGAATGATGTTAATTTTAAACATTTTTTTATCTATGTTTTGTCATATAAATTTGAGTATGTGGTAGCATGTTTCTGTTCTCTCTTTAAGGTAGGTTATAGTTTCTGCTGCAGTTGCTTGTTGACTTGGTATCATGTCTTTTTATTTTTATAAAAACTCATTGACTATGTTAAACATATGATTTTATCTTATGTCACAGATTTTATATAAAAGGTTTTTTTTACTTTAAGATTAGCTTTTTTGTTAGATTTTTATTAATTCTATGTAGTGTTTTTAATGTTATTAATGTTTTAATATAATGTATTACTTGTAGCAATTGTAAAATATTCCTAGTTTATTAAAGATTTAATGCATTCATAGCTGGCTGTGTGGTCACCCATTGCAATTGATATATTTTACTTTGTCACATGATTTTTGGGGACATTCTTTAGATTCATGTTTGCCTGAACATTTTACACATTTGAATTGTTTATGACAGTAGGTTGTTTTATGTCCGTAGTCTTGTACATTATTGGATGATTCTTCTGGTATGAGGTTGTTCACATTTAACGATAGTGTTTCCTAGATTTTCTATTTTATATACTTCTTTGATGTTATTTTTCTTCACTATGATGTCAAATAAAACATTGGTAATGGAATTTTTTATGTGTAATGTTTTATACTGTGTATGTTTACTGTCTCAATATATCTGTACTTCAGAACCAGACAAATGTAAGTCACATTTAGCCAACTTTTGAGGAGAGCAAAAACTAAAAAAGTTGCCTAATTTCTTAATTACAAAGCTGTCACTTTAATTTACCTTCAAACTATTGTTTGTATTATTAACAAATAAGTATCCTTTATTTATTTTTTAATTTTTTTTACTAAATTATATCCCATTTTATAAAAAGTGGACTTATGTTATTGTGGCTCCACACAAAACCCTATTGTTGGACTTGCATTATTTTGTCTCTAAAAAAATTCCTCATAGGACATAGGACTTACTTATCTAGGAAAAGGTGTCTAGAAATAAACTTCATGTGCTACTATTAAAAACATGTAATTATTATAAAGAAACATAGATGAAAAACTAGCATGTTTTTCAATTAATTTTGAACATTATTGTCAAAGAGGTAAGGAGAAAAAAAATTATTCTAGGGCATTCAAGTCATCCTCAGGGAAGTTGCCTTCGTGTTCACTATGTGGAAGGTTTTCAAAGAAAGATTTGTATTCTTCAGGGATCCATTGCATCAGATTCTTGAGGTCGTTGTACTTTTCATTGCTTTGTGTGCCTTTATTTGTAGAATTGCCAATGTCATATTAATCCCTTCTTGCCTCTGGCATGAATGAAGAATGAATCTTCCTCAAAACTGTTTTTATAGTATAGCTTACTGTCCCCTTTTCGAAGCTGTAACCACACTGCATTGGATATTAGAAATGGTTTGTTGTTTGTGTTCTTTCTTGATATAAATGGGGCGTCTTTGCTCCTCAAGAAGAGAAAATCAAAGAAGTCTTTAATGCACATCTGTCTGGCAACAAATGGATTTCTTTTTTGAGCATGTAGCAATAAAGTTTACCCAATCATTATTTGTAGTGAATATGGTGTTAGTTTTTATTTGTTTTTTAGCTCTCTCTATTATTTTGTGTTTTCCATCAACTTCCATGTGGGTGTGTCCGGCCAAATAAGAACTTGTGGTTGACTGTCTTTACAGTAGAAACTTTTTTCAAGAGCTACAAATACATAAAAACCATATTCATATTTCTGTTGTGTCCACTGCAATTATCTGTCCAAATAGTCGGAACATCAGTAGGCTGATTATTAGTACTTCAGTAATTAGTACTAGTAACTTCATTCTAGATCATGCACCAAGTTTTATCAGTTGTTGCATCATAACTAGTACTGTTTAACTAAGATATGTTCCATGGTACAGACATTTTAAGATAAATCGAAGTTTTTTTTCTCTTTTGAGTATGAACTTGATATTGCATTCTTTTTGTCAAGTTCACTAATCAATATCTTAAAGTGTTCTGCTACGACGACTTAAGCCTTTAATGTTTCATAGCTGATGGTTTTCAGTACATATTGTGATTTGTTTAAATAGTTACTGAATGTGTTTTATCTAACAATATGGTTAAGGTGTTGTACTACACCTACATTATATATGCACAGTATAGATAACAACCAGTATTCTCACTCTACCGCGGTACCTTTGATCTTTTTAGACAAAATTCGGTGACCTTGACGCCATATTGTTTGGACGAAAACCGTGGACTGGCCCTGCACATATGGACGCGACAGAGCCGACTTTGATTTATTTAACAAAATTGATTTTAATTTCAACCAATTTCAAAACTCTTCTTGCTACTCTTTCATTCATCGAGAAATTAAAAAAAAAAACCTAAAATTGTTTCTTTCTCTGCGTTGTATTTATGATTTTGTTTTCTAACGTTTCACAACTATTTGTTACAGAACTGTCTTATACACTATCAAAAAAAAAATCAAATGGAGTGTTAGCAACAGTTTTTAATAAATATGCTAGTTTTAAAGCTGTATGATTATAAAGTAGAATAAAATGCAAAGTTTCATTTCAAAATTCAAACGGAGAGTTTGAAATCAGTTAATATATTTTAATTATATCTCACTAAAAACACAAGAGGATGTGAACAAAACTCCTAAATATGTATATTGATTAGTGATTGATCTTACCTGTTCATTGTAATAGACTATTTTGACTTGTTATTTCGATATAAACGATTAAATAATGTGTTATTGATGTTTCCAAATAATCATTTTATTATTTTTTCTTTTAGTTTTATTTTCATATTTTTGAGTATTGAAATTTCTGTTATTGAATTTTAACAAATAGTACAAACGTACACGGCTAAATAATGTTGTACAATATTTGAGTGGACTTTGTTCAAAAGGTGACTAAAAGTTATGGTACTAAATCGAGAACATAATAATATTCGGCTGTATAGCTAATATGTCAAAATTCTTTTGAAATGGAATGTCAAGTATACCTACTTATAAAGTCAACAGAATCACCAGTAGGGATTTTTAGATTACCAAATGTGTCACCGGTTCTATTTTTATATACATTAACCTATGAATATACAGTTTTATCCGACAAATGAGTTACACTTTTTGAGTAGCTGTCTGGTATATTATTTTTAAATAATATATTAGGGCTGGGTAAACATAATTTGCTCCACAAAACCCCCTTCTCTTTGAAAAAAAAAGTAACATACCTTTTTTTTTGTGTATATGGTGTCTACAGCCTCGTGATGCCATCTATCCCTCTCGGTATCTTTATTACAATCTTCCTCCCATTGTTACAGCATATCCTGTATCTTTTGGTCCCCCTCTCGACCAGGTGTTTTGGGACGATCTCTATAAGGTCGGCGTGTTTCCCGGGTTCCGGTTCTCCTGGAGTGGACGCGGATTGGGCTTCTTGTCCCGTTTTGGTATCAGGTACGCTCTTCTTCCTCGGTGGGGTTGGTGGTGTCCCAAAAAGTTCGTGGAACCTTTTCATGATCCTCTCCGCGTCTTTTCCTGGTGTCACGGGTAGTTCGGGTCTCTCTGGCGTTCCCAGAGGGGTCATCTCTTCCGGTATCTCTAATATGTCTTCCATGTTTGATGTTGATGAACTGAATTCTGCTTGCTAGCATTGCCACTTAAATGCCGTTTGGTTGTGGTGGGGATTGGATTTCTGTAGTAACATTTCCCCCCTCCCATGGTTTTAAATCTTTTACATGCGCCGTCATCTGCTTGCGGCTACTACTATCGGCCAATTTCAGTTTTACTATTACTGGTGATATTACTGACGTTACTATGTATGGTCCTGAGTACTTCGGCGCTAGTTTGCTGGTGAAAGCTGCACTAGCTGATGATAGATGGTGTTCCTTTTTCATGACTCGATCTCCTGGATGTGGCTGCCAGTCTCTTCGTCTTAGATCGTAATGTTTCTTTTGGTCCTCGAAAGCGTGTTCCATGTGCACTTTCGCTAGTTCTCTTAACGCTTCTAACTTGTTTAAGTTTTCTGCATACCCCTGTATATCTTGTCCATTTGTTGCCTCTGTTATGTCTAATTCCCTTCCGAAATTAAGAAGCGCTGGTGAAAATCCTGTTGAATCGTGTCTTGACGAATTTATGGCGTAGCAGAATTCTGGTATGAATTTGTCCCAGTCTTTATGGTTATCCTCCACGTAAGTAGCTATCATCGTTTTCAGTACTTTGTTCATTCGTTCTACTGGATTGCATTGAGGTGAGTACGGCGGTGTTAGAATGTGATTTATGTTATAGGACTTTAGGAACGCCTTAAAATTTCCGCTTGTAAATTGCGCGCCGTTGTCCGAGATGATTTTCTTCGGGATACCGAATTGCATGACTAGTTTAGATCGTAGAGTGTCGATGATTGAGTTCGTAGATGCTGCTCTTATTGGCTGGGCGACGACCCATTTGGTAAACCGGTCTTGCACGACTATTAAGAAAATGTTTCCTTTTGCAGATCTTGGGAATGGTCCCATTAAATCAACTGAGACAGTATGCCAAGGCTTTTCTACAGTGGACGGTTGCATTTTCCCGGCTGGTTGCATTTGAGACGGTTTATATTGGAGGCACTTCGTACAGGCTCTAACGTAGTCTGCAATTTGTTTAAACATCTTAGGCCAATAGTACTTTTGCGCTATTCGGCAAATTGTTTTTGCAATTCCTAAGTGGCCTGCTGTGGTCGAGTCATGATTTTCCTCCAAAATATCTTTCCTTTTATATCTTGGTACGCATAATTTCCATGGGTTATTAAACTCTGGGTCGGCTAAATTACGGCTGCTCCAAACGTGTTTATATAACTTCCCGTTTGATATTTGTAAATCCGGGAAATCGTCTGGGTTCTGGAGTACATTCCTATATAAATTATCGTACCAACTGCATGATTCCAGTTCTGATGCTAATAATTCCGACTCTGGTTCTTCGCTCTGGTTTTCTTGTGGTTGTCGTGACAAAGCATCTGCTACCTTGTTGAGGACTCCCTTTCTATATATTACCTCGAAATCGTACTGTTACAGTTCTAAACTCCACCTGGCTAACCGACCTGACGGGTTTTTAAGGTTCTTCAGCCATTTGAGGGACTGATGGTCTGATATGACCTTAAAATTGTATCCTTCTATATACGGCCTCATTTGCTTTATCCCGTACACGATGGATAGACATTCTTTTTCCGTTGTGGAATATTTTGCCTCGGCTGGTGTGAGGGTTCGACTAGCATATGCAATTACTTTATCCTGGCCGTCGTATTTCTGTGTTAGTGCAACTCCAAGTCCACAGTTCGACGCATCTGTTTGCAGGTAAAATGTTTTCGAAAAATCGGGACATGCTAATACTGGGGCCGATGTAAGTTTTGATTTTAGCTCTTCAAACGCGTTTTCCTGCTTATCGGTCCATTTCCATCTTATCTTCTTCTTCAGAAGCATGTTTAGCGGTCCTGCTATTGTCGAATAGTTCTCTATGAATCGGCGGTACCACGATGTTATTCCTAGAAACCGGCGGAGTTGACGCACATTTCTCGGTGCTGTAAGTCCGGTTATAGCGCTGGTTTTCTCCGGGTCAGTTTTTATTCCTTCTGCTCCAACCACATGTCCTAAGTATCTGAGTTCTGACTGGCAAAACGTGCATTTCTCGAAGTTCAGCTGTAATCTGGCTTCTTTCAGTCTCCGAAAAACTTCATGTAGGTGATTTAAATGCTCTTGGAGCGTTTTAGATATTACTACGATATCATCCAAGTAGGCAAACGCGAATTTCATATCGGGAGGTATTACCTTATCCAGTAGGCGTTGGAAAGTGGCTCCTGCGGAATGCAGTCCGAATGGGGTGGTTTTGAACTGAAAATGGCCTTTTCCGGGTACGCTGAATGCTGTCACTGGGCGGCTTGCTTCTTCTAGGGGTATTTGAAAATATCCCTGTTTCAAATCGAGGGTCGATATAAAATTTGCTTCCTTAAGTCTATCCAGAATTTCCGATATTCTGGGTAACGGATATGCGTCCTTATCTGATAGTTCGTTGACTTTTCTAAAGTCAATGCAAAATCTGTACGAGTTATCCTTTTTCCTAACTAGTACAATCGGTGAACTCCAACCACTTGTGGAGGGTTCGATGGTTCCTTCTTTTAACATCTTGTCCACTTCTTGGTTGATGATCTGTAGCATTGCGGGATTGTGCCGCCTATAAGGCTGCTTGACTGGATCGCACTTTTTCTTCAATTTTATTTCGTGTCTTATTAAGTTGGTGGGTCCTGTTATGTTCTCAAACTCCCTTAGTTCTTTTCTTAGGAACCTTTCTAACTCCGTATTTTGAGTGGAGTCTTTTAAAGTGTTACATGTCTCTTCTTGATGTTGAATGTATTGTTTGGTCGTATGTTTATCGAATTTAAGTTCGATAGAATGGTTCCTGAGGAATTCCACTCCTAGTAGGGCATCTTCCGTCAACCCTGGCATTACTATGAATGTTTGTCGGGTTTGTAACTTATCGATCTCGCATTTAATTGTCAACTTCTGGTTAAGCTCAATTGACGCTCCATTTGCTAGTCTTGTTCTCCCGCTGTAGCTATCTAGAGAGTCCTTGTATATCTGAGCTATTCTATCCCCGACGTAATTTTTAGTAGTTCCTGTGTCGATGAGCGCTCTGTATGTTCTTTGCCCTATTTTTAGTGATGCGAACAGTCGAATGTCATTGCTTGCTGGCTGTTTAACGGCGAAAACGAATGGAGTCGAATCTTGTTTTACAGACTGGGACGACTCCTTGTTTCTCCAGTCTGTAATTCGTTTCCCTGACGCCTGAAACAGCAGTCGCTGCTGTAAACCCCTTCTCTGCCGCAACGCGAACAAAACTTTTTCCATGGGTTTTTGCAGTTTTTACGGCTGTGACCTGGCATCTTGCATCTAAAGCATGCCGTTTTCCCATCGTACTCTGCTTGCTCCGTGCGTCTCCAGTTTCCACGGCAAATCTGATTTGCTCGGGTCTTTTCGTCTTCTAGAGCTTCGTATTCTTGGGCTAAATCCTGTAATTCGGCTAAGTTTCCGAAATCCCGGCGGCGAGCATAAAGCTTATATTCTGGTAACAAATTTTTGTATATCCTTTCGAGTTCTTGGTTTTTGGAAAAAGAGCCTTCTCGTCTGATTAATGTTTGAATCTCCGTGATATATCTATCTACTGGTTCGTTCTGTCTCTGTCTTCTGTTTCGGATTTCCTCTTCTAGTTGTAGCAAATATCCCCTGGGATAGAAAGCTTTTTTAAAATCTTCGCTGAAATCTGTCCATGACTTCCAATTTTTGTTATTATTTCTGTACCATAACAAAGCGTGGTCTCCTAATAATTCAGGTAATGCTCTTAGTAGATCTTGTTTATCGATCTCGTAGGCCAAGCTTAATTCGTCTATCCTCTCTAAGAATTCTATTGCATCCGAATGTTTCTTGTCGAAGTGTGTGTTCCACTTTCGTACTTGATTTAGCAATTCTGGTTGCCCCATTTGTTTCGTTATTGTTAATTCCTGTAATTGTCTTCGGATGCCCGAAATTTCCTGGGTCAGTGTGTCGGATTCTGTTCACTTGGAAGTTTTTTCTTTTGGGATTGTTTCTGTAGCTTCCTCGCGATTTTTAAAATAGGTTCTGAGTCGCGCTCTCAATTCGTCGACGGTTCCCTTGGGATCTAAGCCGCATTTTTCGGCCTCGCTCTGCAATTCCTCTTTGCAAAGTCGATTTATCCACGACGTACCTGTTACTGAGTCTGTGTCTTTATCTGTCGGCATGTTATTAATTTTGCTCGGGCGCCAGTTTATGATGGGTAGCTCTTTCGGGGCGACAGACTCAGTAAAACACAGGTTTGAAATAAAAATAAATCTATTAATTTAGTATATACAATAAATAAAAATAAAAAGGAATTCTACGTTGTACACTTATATAATGAATAAAACTAAAACAAATTCTACGTCCCAGTCTGGATCCCACGATGAACGAAGTCCCCGGCGAATGTCTATAAAAGAAAAGAAATTAATTAGTATTAAAAAAGAAACGAAATGGGGGAAATCGATCGCGCGCAGATTTATACTCGCTTTCGCTTCAATTCAGCGAAAGCTCCGAATATGCTCGCAAACAAAATATTTAGCTGTGCAGACCCACGGCAATGTTCAATACACAATGCCGACGGGTTCCGCTTGGCTAAGGACAGAGAGTACGATCCTCAATACGGAAATCTCTCCGTCCCGGTTGGTTCTGTGCAGATCCACGGTAATGCTCAATACGCAATATCGATGGGTTCCGCTTGGTTAGGGACAGAGTATGATCCTCAATACGGAAATGTCTCTGTCCGCAATGGCTCGCAGATTCACTACACCGGCGAGTCAGGGAGCCTAGAGCGCTAGCTACAAGACTGTCTAATTCCGCTATTCACACGCCTTAAATAGCCGTTTGAATACCACTACGCCGTCACGTTGTAGAAGTGGATGCGCAAATATTGACACTCCCACGGTTCGAACTGTTAAACGATCAGAGCATCGTTACAATTTTTGTAAAACTTTTGGCCCCTTGAAGTACATTAAGAGTTTAAACATCCTGTTTAAACTGATTACTGAATCTTCTACCTCTTGCTTTTTTTCTAGACTGTAAAATTTGAACATTTATGAAATTAGCTTAATTTAACGAAGGACAAAATTTAGATGTAAGTGCCATATAGTCTTCAATTGTCACATTATCGACACATTTCTTTTCTGTAGAATGTAACATCTGAATTTTTTATTTAAGTAATGATTTTCCTTCCATAATTTCATAACTGTACTTCATAACACAATTTTTCTTACAATCCTTGTTGATGTACATTAGACGTCTAACGGAATTGTACAAAGTGCTAAAAGTAGCGTCATCCTGTTAATGTTAAGAATGTATTTGTGGAAATAAAAAATAAATTTTTAAATGAACTTCATTCATTATTACATGTTACATTAGATATTACATTTATTTATTTATAACAAAGGTGACAGACCCACTGTCAAAATTATACAAAAATACATTGTAGATAAATATAATTACAGATAAAAATCAAATATACATGTATAAAATATTACAAAGTATCATTTTGTAAATTAAAATTTCAGAAGTTAAACAAATTATATCTCATGAGCACTGATTTGCATGTATGAGAAGTCAGATCATAACTATATATGAACCATAATTAGTTCTGTGATATGATACATGGAAATGTAAATTCTGACGCAGTGGACGGGAAGAAATATGAAAAGAAATTAGCTAAAGCAATTCAGGAGTATGGATTATTCTATAAACAATTGCTTTTGTTCAAATGTGATTTTGAATGATATTTTACACTGTTGTTTACTTGATCTTAATTAATGTCAATATAATTAATTATTAATTAATTAGAAGTAACACTCTAATTCATTTTTATGTAATATGATAAGATATTTTAGTTAAGTACATCTCACTAAAAACACAAGAGGATGTGAAGAAAACCCCTAAATGAGTAAATTAATTATTGATTGATATTATCTGTTCATTGTAATAAAAAAAGATTATTTTGACTTAATATATTGTTATAAAGAAGTAAATAATGTTTTATCGATGTTTCCAAATAATAAATTTATTATTTTTTCTTTTGGTTATATTTTCATGTTTTTCAGTCTTGAAATTTCTCTTCATGAATTTTAATGAATAGTTCAAACATACACAGCTAAATAAAGTTATACAATATTTTAGTGGAAATTGTTCACAAGGGTGGCTAACATTTATGGTACTAGATAGAGAAACATATGTTTTAATAATATTCTGATTTGCAACTAATATGCCAAAATTCTTGTGAAAGAGGCAGTTAAGTATCCTAATATAGTTAACAAAATCACCAGTAGCCATTTTTAGATTACCAAATGTGTCACCAGTTCTATTTTCATATCCCTTAAACATGAATATACAGTAGTATCTGACAAATTAGTTACAGTTTTTGAGTATCTGTCACACATTTCACAACTATGGAATTCTATACATTTTTTCATTAAATATCCACACACATATGTTATAAAATTTATTACCCACTGTCAAAATATACAAAACGACAATATTATAGATATATACAATATACCTATACAATTACAGATAAAAATAAAATATACATGAATAAAATAAGTAAGTACACATTAAGTTATACAAAGTATCATTTTGTAGTTTAGATTTTCAGAAGTTAAACAAATTCTATCTCATGAGCACTGATTTGCATGCATGAGAAGTCAGATAATGTAAATTCTGACACAGTGAATGGAGAGGAATATGAAAACAAATTAGCTAAAGCAATTCAGGAGCTTGGATTATTCTATAAACAGTTGGTTTTGTTTAAATATGATTTTGAATGTTATTTTACATTGTTGTTTACTTGATCTTGATTAATGTCAATATAATCTCACTAAAAACACAAGAGCATGTGAAGAAAGTACAGTTATAGTGGATGGTTTATGTTTAATACTAACATTTTTCTCTATATCCATAGCTGAACTTTTCACTACTTCTAAAAGAAAAAGAGAAAGCTTACATATGTGTTACATCTTAATTATTTATTTTATTTACCTTCATTAATAGGACATCTTGGAAGACATATGTTTTGGACTACTGCAGAATAAGTATGATCAAAAGTTGATGAGCCCTCTGTTAAAGGAAAGTTTGTGAGAACTGCAGAAGGTTGTAATCGATTTCTCATATCATTCAGAAACATCTTATTGTCGAAATGAGTACCATAAAGACGATGACTTCTATGTAAACGTTCTGCCTTATTCAATAAATCTTCTCGTCCACATGCCATTAACCAAATTTTTGCCTAAATACAAACATTTTTTTAATACACGATGAAACGTTAATAAATAATATAACATCTTAACATCTGTAATACACAATTTTAATCCTAATTTAACACTCACCTATTAACATCTTTTGGAAACGAAAACATTACTTTTTCTAGAATTATTACAACACTTTGTAGCTGCACAAGTGTGGCAAGGCTTTTTGTTTTTATTTTTGTACATATCGACGTACTTATACAACGTAATTGCGAAATAAAAAATGTATAAAGTTTATTTGTATCTATAAATACACAAAAAGTAAACAAATACAATGGCCTCTATATTATTTATTTATGACAAATGACAATGGCCAATGACCAATGAGAGCCGTCAAATTTTTCGGAGTCCAGAGAAAATGGCGTCGCTGTCTGCGCGAGTAAAATTGCGCGAACTTTCGCGCCAAAGCGGAGTGGGAATACTGGTTGTTGTCTATACTGTGATATATGGTTGTCGATGGTGGCTTAGGTATATTTTTTAAATTATTTTGTTGATCATTTCCTTCTTTGCTCTCTTCAGTGATCATGCTAAACGAACTGTTTGTGTTCAGTGGCTTTTGCAGCCAATAGTCACCATTTTGTTTGTTTTTTACATTTTCCCTCATCAGGACTTCTCTATTCATTTTTGTGAATGTGAAAGATTTGGTTGAGATAAATATTGTGGGATAATTGGTTGCATTTGTGTGGGTAAACCTCGCATCTGTTGATTTACAACCTGTTGGTAGTCTCCTGGGGCTGTGCCATTGGCAGTGGGAAAAATATTGTTAATAAGAAATTATTTTGTTATAGCACTTGTTTTATTTTTATTTATTTTGATCACTGATAATTAGTAACACTAATTTATATAATTAGTGTTATTAATTATCATTAATAAGTGTAAATACTTGAATGTACAAAATAAAAGCCTGTCTGAGATTTAACTGTTTTTATTTAATAAGAATAAACTAAGACTTACATTAAAAATAAGTCAAATAATTTATGTGGTAAAATTGTTTACAGCTGCCTGCTGCCAGCTAACTGCACCATTGCTATTAAAAAAATCTTGAAATTCTATCCTGATATCTTTGGCATTTGTAGTACAACGATTTCCAGCTTGCCTACTAATTCCCTGCATTTTACTTAACAAATCTTCATCCTCCTGGTTCTCTGTATATATTGAAGAGGTTTTTAACAGGTAGTTGTGTAAAATACAACATACTTTTGTAATCATACAAACTTTTTCGACATTGACATTCATTGTGTCTAGTAAGATACGAAATCTATTACAAAGAACACCAAAACTATTCTCTACAGTTCTTCTAGCACGGCTGACTCTATAGTTATAAATCCTTTGTTCGTTTGTTAAACTATGAGACCTATAGGGTTTCACTATATTTTCTTTTAAAGGAAATGCATCATCTCCTACAAATACATAAGGAATTGATTTATCACGCCCTGGTAAACATTTTGCAGGAGGTAATTTAAGGCTTTGATTTGTCAATGATGCAGACAAAGCACTCCTTTGAAATACACCTCCATCACTAATACGACCATTTCTTCCTATGTCTACAATAAGAAATTGACCATCTGCATCTACTACAGCAAAAAGTACAATGCTGTCAGTTCCTTTATAATTTCTATAATATGCTCCATCCTTTTTAAGAGGCCGAAATTTCACATGTTTTCCATCCATAGCTCCTACACAATGTGGAAACTGCCATTTGCTATTAAATTTATTACTAATTTCCTGCCATTCTTCTTCTGTTTGTGGTGCCTGCAAGAAAAACAATTTGAATTGATATTTTGACTAAAGCAAATTCAAACATCTACTTTTGTGCATTTTATATAGATAAATACAAACCCTTAAGTATTCTTTTTCACCATTGATATATTAGGGGAGGGAAATACATTTAAAGTGGTTTTTTTTTTAAAGAGGATATAAGGAGTACTGACCAAACTCACTTTTGATAAATTAGAATTTTGTTACTTTTTACATTATGTCTATTGTTAATATTTCTATATCTATATACATATTGCTATCAATATATTTATCATTGATATTTTGCGTTTTATTTCAGTTTCTACTAACAAGATTATAATATAGCAAGATAAGATTAGTCTTTAGTATTTTGTATTTCAGGTGATTATCTCCAGTATCATTATTTCCAGTCAGTCCTTACTTCAAAATCTCAACTATTGTTGAGTTGGCATCCTTCTTCTTTTCTACTTGTCATCCTCTTTATATAGATTTATTCCCAGTGACCTTCCTTAGTTGTATCACATTTGATATTACAGGTCTCATTTCGTTTCTTGTCCCATCAGTTCATCTTTAAAGCCACGATTCAGTGCATTAAAGCTAGCCCGAATCCTCACTTGAGATTTAGTGTCTCTTTGGCTATTTAAATTTGTTCCTCTGAGCTTAGCCATATCTTTAGTATTTTGCATCACCTCTCTTCCAGTGCTTCTGAAATTTGTAAGCTATACGCTTCCTAAAATCCAATACTCCCGAAGTATAGAGGTTTCAATTGGCTAGACCCAACGTGTGGCGTCTGTTCCACTTCTGGCTTAAAAAAAATATATCTCCTTTAACTTTTGGTTTTGATCTTCGGTTGTTATGGTTTTCACTAGTTGTGCTTTTAGATTTTCATTTTAACATTTAGTTTTTGTACTTCAAAATTTTTTTTTATATCTATACCTTAAATCAACTTGTTTTGCTATATTCTGTGTAGACTGAATAAATTGCTTTGGTTTTGATTGGTTAAATAACTATTTTAGATTAATAATAAATAAATTAAAAATTTAAATAACTTAAAGTTAACTATTTCACATATTTTACAAGTCCGGAGTAGTCAATAAGTTGAGTCACTACCTCGAAATAACAGTTTTTGAAATTTTAGGTTCCTTTGGGAGTTGTAGCAGTATATTTCATTGGATTTCACGACTGGACCAAAACAAGTAAACATTACTGGTATAGGTATCCCTTCAGAATATTAACTTGGAGTCAGAGAGTAAGTACTACTTTTACTCATTCTCTTGTATATCTCTCAGTTGTGTAATATGTCAGCTTTTAAGGTAGAGCATCTATTAGCTCCTGAATTAGGGTATGAGTTGAGAGTCCGTCATTTAACCAGTCCATTGTTAAAAACAGTTGATGAAAAAAGGGGTGTTCTGAGAGGTGCTTTGAAGCAAGCTTCAGCAAATAGGAGTAACGTTGTTCTGTCAACTTCCAATCTTAATTTTAGTGATGAGATTCCTGAAATAGAGGCTACTCTTGCAGATTTGAAAGTGAAAATTGGTTCTTTTGTTGGTTCCCCTTGTGACACTGCCTATGGTCGTTATACTTCTCGGTTAGGTCATGTTGCAGTTAGAGTCCATCTGTTAGAATCTACAACAGAGGAAGAGGATGAACTAAAGAAGTCTCTTAATCTTAGAATTCTTACTCTGGAAGGTGAACTTGATTTTAGAGTGACTCCACAGGCTCATTCCACTCCTCATAATGCTAGTGTTTCTGTAAATTCCTTTCCTTTTGTTAAGTCTGCTCCTATTCATAAATGGGGTGTACATTTTTCAGGACAATCAAATGAAAATGTTGGTAGTTTCTTGGAGAAGGTAGAATGTCTGCGTATAGCACGTGGTAACAGCGAGGAAGAGTGTTACTCTTCTGCTGCTGACTTATTTAAAAATTCAGCTTTTACTTGGTACCTCAATAACCGAGGTAGTTTTGCTTCTTGGCAAGAGTTAGTTGCCAAACTTAGATCAGATTTTCTCCCTTATAACTACGAGGATAATCTCCTTGATGAAATCAAGTCTCGTAAATAAGCTCCACAAGAGAAAGTTACAATTTTTATTAACGAGATTGTTAGTCTGTGTAAACGTCTGGAGACTCCTCTTTCTGAACCTCATATTGTCAGGATTATCAAGAAAAATTTGTTGCCATCGTACCATTCTAGTCTGGCACTTACGGATATTCCCTCGATTGTTGATCTTACTGAAAAATGTAAGAAGCTGGAAGAAGTTTTGTCATGGACGTCTGACAGTGTGTCTAGAGCTCCTATTCGGCAGATGTTTAGAAATCCTGATTCGTCCTATTCGGGTAGACCAAATTATTCTCGGTCTGATAATGTCTCTGCTTTTAACTCAAAGATTACCTGTTGGAATTGTCGTCAATC
This sequence comes from Diabrotica undecimpunctata, assembly GCF_040954645.1. Classification (NCBI taxonomy): domain Eukaryota; kingdom Metazoa; phylum Arthropoda; class Insecta; order Coleoptera; family Chrysomelidae; genus Diabrotica; species Diabrotica undecimpunctata. The sequence continues at coordinate 73,336,227 of NC_092811.1, read as the reverse complement.
AGGACATGGGTATTATGAATGTTCTGAACCTAGAATTCGGTTTTGTTATGGATGTGGACGTCAAGGTGTCCGCAAATTTGAATGTCAATTCTGTTCGGGAAACGACAGAAGGGGTGGGTTGTCCCTGGCTCCCGCTCCTCAACGAAATACAGGGAATACAGTCGAAAATCCTCAAAAACCAGGAAGACGTTTCTGGAGTCTGGATGCTCAAGCATCCACCAGTCAAACTTTTCATCCTCCACCGAAAGACAAAAGTTTCTGTTAGTTTTTGTAAAAGAATGATATCTGTCTCTTCGTTTAATATCTCTTGTGTCAATGCAGTTAAAGATATGAGTAGACTTAATGCTCGTGAAGTAGAGCAGTTAAATAATGTTATCAAATCATTCTCTTCTATCTCTTCGAAAAATAAGTTGGGTAAAACTCATCTCATCGAACATCACATTGATGTGGGTTCGTCCAAGCCCTTCAGGCAATATCAATATCCCTTGCCTCAAGCCTGGCATGAAAGCCTAGTAAAGGAGGTAGATGAAATGCTAAAGTTAGGTATTATTGAGCCCAGTACTTCTTCTTTTTGTAGCCTTTTGTGGTTGACAAAAAAGAAAGACTGGACTTTTCGTGTCTGTTTTGACGGACGTAAACTTAACAGTATAACCATGAACAGAGATGCGTATCCTATACCTCGTATAGATATTATCCTGAGTAAGTTACAAAACGCTAAATTCATTTCATCTATTGAGTTGAAGAAAGCATTTTTACAGATTCCACTGAGCGAAGAGAGTAAGAAGCTCACTGCTTTTGCAGTCAATGGAAAAGGATTGTATCAGTTCACTACAATGCCTTTTGGTCTTGTGTCTGCTCCGCAGACTATGTGTCGGTTAATGGATTTGGTAATTGGTCCTGCTTGAGATCCTTTTTGTCAGTATTATCTTGATGATATTCTTGTTATTACTCCTGATTTTGAAACTCATATCTCTGTATTGCAGCAGTTGTTTCAGCGTTTAAATGATGCAAATTTGACTATTAACTTAGATAAAAGTAGCTTTTGTCGTGAGTCTATTAAGTTTTTGGGATATGTTGTAGATTCACATGGTCTCCATACTGATCCTGATAAGGTATCGGCTATTCGTGATTTTCCAGTGCCTAAAAATACCACTCAAGTCCGTCGATTGTTAGGAATGGTGGTTTATTACAAAAAATTTGTCAAGTCTTATTCTACCTTGTTGTCCCCTATCACTGATCTACTTCAAAATAGGAAAAAGGGACAAAATATTGTGTGGACTCCTGAAGCTAATGAAGCTTTCATTAAAATCAAGGAGGCTCTCACAAATTCCCCAGTTATGGTAGCACCGGATTTCTCTAAGCCTTTCTATTTGATGACTGATTGTTCAAACACAGCATCTGGTGGGGTACTCTATCAAATTGTTAATGGAGAAGAACACCCTATAGCCTACACCAACAGGAAATTAAATAAAGTCCAGAAAAATTATACTACAACTGAAAAGGAGTTGTTAGCTATAATTACAGGTATTGAACATTTTAGATATTTTCTTGAAGGTCGTTCGTTTACGGTCATAACTGACCACAGTAGTTTGGTGTGGTTACAAAGTATGAAGAACCCATCTCCTCGTTTGGCTAGGTGGATTTTAAAATTGGCACAATACGATTATAAAATTGTTCATCGTAAAGCTTCAGGTGTAGTAGTCGCTGATGCACTCTCTAGAACTTTTGATATTAATTTGTTAGCCTTATCTTCCTTACAACCAGATGACTGGTATCGGAAAATGTTGTATGATGTACAGAATGTACCAGGTAAATTTCCTGATTTTAAAGTTGAACATGGTGTTTTGTATAACCATGTCTTAAGTTCCATGGATGCCCTTACTGGAATGTCGGATTTGAAGATAGTCGTTCCAACTCCTAATAGAGCAGAGGTTTTGGCCACCTTTCATGACCATCCTACGGCAGCTCATTTTGGTTTTTACAAAACTTTGCGTCGAATATCTGAACTTTATTACTGGCCTAAGATGCGTCAAACTGTACGTAGCCATATTGCTAAATGCAAAATCTGTGCTACATGCAAACCAACAAATCTTCCTCAACCAGGTTTAATGGGTAGTTATCTACAGATTGATTTTCCATTTCAACTTCTACCTTTAGATCTCATTGGTCCATACCCTAGGTCTTATAAAGGTTCCCAATATGCTTTAGTAGTTGTTGATTATTTTACTAAATTTCAGCCACGACTCAGTGCATTGAAGCTAGCCCGAATCCTCACTTAAGATTTAGTGTCTCTTTGGCTATTTAAATTTGTTCCTCTGAGCTTAGCCATATCTTTAGTATTTTGCATCACCTCTCTTCCAGTGCTTCTGAAATTTGTAAGCTATACGCTTCCTAAAATCCAATACTCCCGAAGTATAGAGGTTTCAATTGGCTAGACCCAACGTGTGGCGTCTGTTCCACTTCTGGCTTAAAAAAAAAATATATCTCCTTTAACTTTTGGTTTTGATCTTGGGTTGTTATGGTTTTCACTAGTTGTGCTTTTAGATTTTCATTTTAACATTTAGTTTTTGTACTTCAAATTTTTTTTTTATATCTATACCTTAAATCAACTTGTTTTGCTATATTCTGTGTAGACTGAATAAATTGCTTTGGTTTTGATTGGTTAAATAACTATTTTAGATTAATAATAAATAAATTAAAAATTTAAATAACTTAAAGTTAACTATTTCACATATTTTACAAGTCCGGAGTAGTCAATAAGTTGAGTCACTACCTCGAAATAACAGTTTTTGAAATTTTAGGTTCCTTTGGGAGTTGTAGCAGTATATTTTATTGGATTTCACGACTGGACCAAAACAAGTAAACATTACTGGTATAGGTATCCCTTCAGAATATTAGTGAACTCATATCCATGAGTTTCTTTCTCATGGATATATGGTCACCAAATAGCCAGTTGGGATCATATCACAAAATTATATACAATGGAGAATCATGATAATGATTACAAAATGTGCAATAAACTCACTGAAGCGCATGTAAAAAATTAAAAAAAAAATGAAAGTTTCATTCGCAGCACAAATATTCAGTGGAAGAGTTGCTGCAGCAATGAAGATGTTAGCAACACACAGTAAGTATATACTACTAGTAAAAGCAAGTCACTTAACGAAAAAATTAGGTATTAAAAGATAATTTACAATAAAATATATCCTTAAATGTTACATTTCCAGTAACATATGGTCTGAATTATTTTTAAAAGATTATTTGAATAGCTCCCTGTGTAAGCGTCAATTTTAAAATTTTTCAGGAAGCAAACAATAATCGTATTTAACAATTGTTTTTGAAAATATCAATTTTCTTTTTTTTTGTTTTGCACATTTTATGCATTTTCATTATTGTATTAAAAAGAAAATATTTTTAGAACACTATAGGTTAGTGCATTAGAATTATTTTTTTATTATAAGACCACTGGTTAATAAATGGTGTTTGCAACATTCTTTTTATAAACATTAATAAAACATTCATTCTTGTTATACTCTGTAAAAACGTGTTAATTTTGTACTTGTCTATTTTAGGTTCTGATATGCCAAAGGAAGCTCTTCACACTGCAGAGTTTATTTTATTTATGGACAAAGTTTTTGACAGTGTGAATGGAGCAAAAGTGTTACCGGAAGGGGGAAAAGGACTAAGAGTAGCCGTTACTAATAGATCGGAACATGAACATTTTTGGACAGAAGCAATAAAAGTATTTGAAACATTCAAATTTATAAATAGTAATCGTCAACCTCCTTCTGTAAAGAACTGGATTCACACTATCAAAGCTCTAAAATATTTGTGGAACAAATTGAATAAAGATAGATTTAAATTTTTAGCAATAAGAAATTTAAATCAAGATCCTCTAGAGAACTTCTTTGGATCGATTAGGTCTCATGGTATTAGGAATATCAATCCATCTTGCTATTCTTTTGTAAATTCTTTTAAATCATTGATAATAAATAATTATGAAGCATCACATTCAACTTCAGCATTCAACTTCATTGTCAAATTTAAAAGCTTTTTTAACAAAAACTCATGAACCAGTTAGTGATGCTAAAAATATAATAATTCTAAATCAAATAAACAATTTTCCAAATTTAAATGACATTGAAAAAGGTAAATTAACATATATATCTGGATATGTAGCAAAAAAATTATTAAAAAAAATCAAAAGATGTAAAATATGCAGGGCAGACCTAGTTGGAAAAAAGAAGATCTGAGTACATATAGCAGAATCTAGATTTATTGATGCAAGAGCATATTGCTGCAATGCATTGTTATATCCAAACTCTTCATATAATCAGTTAGTCATTAAATCAATACAGATTTTAATGGTAATAATACCTCAAATTTGTACAATTAAAGATATTAAATTTAATTTAGTATATCAATTAACAACTCAATTGGAATTTTGTTATGTCTTTAATTGTACGAATCCCAATATGTTGCAATTGTTTGCTGAATTTTTATGTTCTTTTCATATTTTTACTTGATGTGCAAATATTAACACACTATCAAAGCTCTAAAATATTTGTGGAACAAATTGAATAAAGATAGATTTAAATTTTTAGCAATAAGAAATTTAAATCAAGATCCTCTAGAGAACTTCTTTGGATCCATTAGGTCTCATGGTATTAGGAATATCAATCCATCTTGCTATTCTTTTGTAAATTCTTTTAAATCATTGATAATAAATAATTATGAAGCATCACATTCAACTTCAGCATTCAACTTCATTGTCAAATTTAAAAGCTTTTTTAACAAAAACTCATGAACCAGTTAGTGATGCTAAAAATATAATAATTCTAAATCAAATAAACAATTTTCCAAATTTAAATGACATTGAAAAAGGTAAATTAACATATATATCTGGATATGTAGCAAAAAAATTATTAAAAAAAATCAAAAGATGTAAAATATGCAGGGCAGACCTAGTTGGAAAAAAAGAAGATCTGAGTACATATAGCAGAATCTAGATTTATTGATGCAAGAGCATATTGCTGCAATGCATTGTTATATCCAAACTCTTCATATAATCAGTTAGTCATTAAATCAATACAGATTTTAATAGTAATAATACCTCAGATTTGTACAATTAAAGATATTAAATTTAATTTAGTATATCAATTAACAACTCAATTGGAATTTTGTTATGTCTTTAATTGTACGAATCCTAATATGTTGCAATTGTTTGCTGAATTTTTATGTTCTTTTCATATTTTTACTTGATGTGCAAATATTAACAAAATATTAAAAGGAAAGACAGCAAAAAGAACATATGCAGACAGTATAAATCAATTGGCGCAAAAAAAATATTTAAAGTTGATTTCATGTAATCGAATGAACTATCTTATATTAAAGTCGTCCCAGGAACGCAACTTACCAATATTGGCAATATCATTTTAAAAGTCTTCTACTCTAAAATGTATAATATGGGTCTGAATTGTCAATATGATTGAGCCAGATAAAATTAAATTATTAGAAGAATTTTTTTCACTAAGTAACAAAAACAAAATTTGTATTTTGAGAATGATTTCCGAAGTGGAAATTGAAACATCAATAAACTTATTTTTAACTTTATTGTGGCTTATTTCCCAACAAAATATTAATTAGTATTTCAAGTCTCACAAGATTAATTTTTCTATGATAAAATAACAGTGGTTTATTTGTGAGCCTAGATATATGAACTCCCTTACTCCTTCGAAAGTATATTTTCCAACCATTAGATCTTCAGGTTTTTCTACTTGATTATTATTTGTGACCTTCATATACTCTTCATGTATATCATATATCTATTAGTGTTAACATGTAGTCTCTTTGTTTCTGCTGCTGCTTCCAATGCTGTGAACAATTGAACCAGGTCCACCCTTCTTCTTGTTATGATATCAAGGTCGTCTGCATATGCTAGTATTTGTACACTCCCATTAATAATCGTCACTCTTGTTGTTATTCCAGATTCTCTAATAGCTTTCACTAAGAACAATCTTGAATACATGGCATGATAGGCTATCTCTCTGTCAAAGACCTATTTATGTCTGGAAAGTTCTTGATATTCCGTTCTGCACTCTAACCTTACACTCAACTGTTGAGAGGGTTGCTTTCACTAACCTCACTAAGTGTATTGGGATATTAAATTCTACCATGGCTTTGTATAGTGCGTTTCTGTCTACATTTTCCTAGGCACATCTAAAATATACATACAAATGATAAGTATCAATTCCATAATCATATGTTTTTTCTAAAGCTTGTCTTAAAAGGAATATTTGATGGATATTTTCCTGAAACCCACACTAATATTTTCCTATTATGCTTTCACAATATCGCGACAGTCGATTGTAAAGAATGTAGGTCACATTTAGCAGGGTAATGCATCTCTAGTTATCACAAACTGTTTAGTTCCCTTTCTTGTGTATAGGTACAATTATACCTATGTTCCAGTATTCAGGTAGTTTCACCTGCCTCCATATCAGTTTTACTAGTCTACGTATACTATAGGTCAGATTTTTTGTGCCATGTTTTAAAAGTTAAGATGGTATGCCATCTAATCCAGGAGCTTTGTTTTCTTTCAGTTTTTGTATTGCTTTGATGACTTTTTCCTGTTAGGATATTATCTTTCTCTCTTTCATCTTCCATTTCTTCTAGCTGTATTTCTGCTTCTTGCAACCTCATCTCACTAATTTGCTTTAAAAGTTGTAAATAAATGGGATGTTAAATAAATAAAAATCATGAGCTATGTAAATTCATGATATGTTATTCAGTTATAGAATTTTATTATTAAATGATCAAAGTATATTATACCAATGTAATAAATATATTTTATATCTATTTTATCAGAAACAGCAAATTAATACACATATATTTAGAAAAAAAAAAATTGTATAATTTTTTTATATGTCCTTTTCCTTATAACCACATTTGACAGAAGAAATAATAAAAACTTATATATTTTGCAACTTGAGAATATTATTAATATACTCACATTTCCAGTTTGTCTTGTTGCAAATAATTTATGAGTATTACTTACAAGCTTAGTAAGTTATGATATTTTATTTTAATAATATTATATAGTCAGTGATTTGGCAATATCTCTATTTGCTTTTTCATGAGTTTTGTAGGAGAGACACAAAACCTTTTTTAGGGTCACCTCCTGTTGTTATATGTAAGTTTTGACTTGTTTTGTAGTAAATTCTATGACTTTACTACAAAACAAGTCAAAAAAATATCATATGAAAACAGGAGGTGACTCTAAATAAAGTTTTTCGTCTCCCTACAAAACTTGTGAAAAAGCAGATAGGTATTGTCACATCACTCACAATATGTGAGATTATTCCATTGGAAAATAATAAAATATTTTGAATTTCCCATTAAATTTTAATTAGTACCGAAATGACCCACCAGAGGCGCTAAAGGGATAAAGTTAATACTTGACCATTTGAACAAATTTTCACCTATACATACAGTACACTATATGTACAGTAACTTTTAAATTTTTAGAAATTTTAACACTACTTAATATCTTTAGACCAATGTCATATGAGTCACTACATTCTTGAATGTTTAAAAAATAAAAATATACACTGTCATTCGTCACTTTTTAATTCCACTCATTTAAGTCTATTCTATTCTGAGTCTATTAAATCATGTTTGAGAAAGTCTTTTTCCAGTTGTTCCAATTTGTGGTTCTCTTTATCAAAGTGATGTTGTCTTTCACATGGATCACTTCTGTCTATAGGTTTAGGAATAGACATATATGCCGGAAGATTGGGGAAAATCCTATGAATAGCATTTAATTCCAATTTTAGTTTTTCAGACACAACACTCTTTGTCTTTCCATGTATGATGAAGTACTATATCTTCAGAATGAAAATGCTTAGCACACAGAACAGAAGATTTTGTTGGGGTATAATTGTCTTCTTTGATAGCTTTTAATCACTTATTACATAATTGTTTATCTATTCGGAAAGAACATGAGCTTACAGGCCCTTCCAACTTCAGAAGCTTGTGTAATTAGTTTTGCATGGAGGTACACAACAATGTCTTGACATCTGTAACTGAAAAGAACAATATATTTAAGCTTTTGTGGCATTTCAACTATTAGGATATTAACCGGAGAATAAACCCACAGTTGTCGCAAAAACTGTGATTTCATTGCCCAAAGAGTTAATATAACAAAAGAATTAAAAATTACCTAATAAATACTGAGAATAATGAAATTCCACACCTAACCTAACAACGTTTATACTTACATTTGAGTTTATTTCAACCTGTAGTACAATATCAATAATTAGTCGAATAAACGACTAACTTAAGTAACTGACTAGACACATAAAAGCACTTAATATTAATTAAAAAAATAGAATATACAAATAGTTATGGATTCATTTGTAAACAACTGTTTACATTCAAACAGGACTAGGACTACCTTTAAATGTTGCCAAATTTCTACTTCATGGCTTGTAACTTAAGGTGGCTGTGACCACGGTTCCTAGACTTACTACGGTTGCCTCTTCCGACTGGGGTGGGGATGCTTGAGTTACGTCACCAGAGTACACAAGGGGCCTTATTCTTGAATCGAGAGAAAATTTTACTCCCCACTAAGCTAACTCGCTTTTCTACTCCATCATAATTTCTCTCGATTTTAAAAAGCTGTATTCTTGAATACGGGGAGTAGAAAGGAAAAGGAATGAGAGAAACTATGAACAGTGTTGCCGGGTTTTCGATGAAAATTTTAACCAATCACAAAAGTTAATTATTGACAAAAGACAAGATACTGTCAACCATCAACCTGATCACTATTCAGGGGGGTTCAACTTCAATCCGTAAAATGTAATCATTGAATTACTTACAGAACACACCACCAAGCGCTATTTTCGATAGATTCTGTAGATCACAAAACATTATTAATGTTTTGTGCTAAAATAACTGTCGTCTGTCGACTCGAATGTCGAATATTAATTGATGTTGATGATGATGACTAATGATTGTTTAGTATAGGCGTTGGTAGAAAGATATTTGTTTTAGTTAAAAGTGGTGTTAGATCAAGGAATATCGTATTTATAATTAGAATATTGAAATATCAAATTTGGGATTAGAATATTAATTGTTTAGTTAAGGCGTGGTATAAGGATATTTGTTTTTTTTTTAAGTTAAGTTAGAAGTTATTGTTACATTAGGAAATTTAATTTACTACAGCTGTTTAATATCCAGGTATGTAATATGATTCTAATAATATATAATCAAATATTAAATTACCCTAGTTTGGTTTGGGTTCTTGGATATATTTGTGTCCTACCCTGACTTAAAACTGCTGAGCCATCTGGGTTGTTTTGTTCTAATACAGTTTTGTGTCCTAGTCCAAAACTTTGCAACAATCATAGGTAAATCTTGATAGTTCCAGTTCCGAAATATAAAAACTCGTTTAAAAATATTTACTTGAGTAATTGTATCCCACATTAAGTTATAGCTTTAAATGTTTTAGGAAAACATGGGGCCATGGAACAAAAAATGTGCCATAATGGGATGCGAAGATAGGAATTCACCACGGCACAGGTTTCCGTTGCCTAACAAATTTCCTGATTGTTTTAAAATGTGGTTAGAGACCACTGGTAATTCGACTTTGATGACGAAAGACAAACAATTGATTTATAGATCGGAAAGAATCTGTGATGTACATTTTGCAGACCATCACAAAGGGCCTAATAGAACACTTACAGTGTTTGCAATACCCACAAAATGTTGTCCTATAATATCATCATCACCTGTTGAAATACTTACTACTTCTGGTCAAAGTAAAGATGTTAACTTTCCTTCAACATCAGCCAAAGACCATACATATTCGATTCCAACTACAGTTTGCCAAAGTGCAGAGATTCATTTACCGTCAACATCATCTGCAGTGACTTACGAAACACCAAGCACTTGCTTACAAGGGATCGCAAGGAAAAAAAATGTAAGTAATATTTAGATGTTAATAGTTACAGAAACTAATTGGTAGTGACCATCTTGGTAACACTGGTAACTAGAAATGTGTGATTGTGAGAGGTTTTATTTTCTAAATATTGTTTATTGAAATCTATGGTCTTTATTTAGTTAAATTACAACACATTTTCATCAATATACTTAAATGTGTTTTATTAATAAACTATTATGGAATGGAATAATGATATATATCCTGCAAAAGTATGTCATAACACAGAATAATATTAAGTACCTACTAAAAGTTTTTTAATTTTATCTTTTGGTTTATATTAAACATTGAAGAAAAAAACAAAAATTTGCTGCACAAGTGTGTATGGTGAGCATATTGAAGAAGAGGTACAATTTTTATTTTTTGGTAGTTGACATTGAAGTATATTTGTAATAAGTCAATATTTGGGTTAGGCATTTTGTCTTTAAAATTTTAAAATGATTTCTGGTGATGCTGTAAGTGTAAAACAAAGTACAAAATTTACAATAATCTGTAAAGACTTATTCATATTTTAGAGAATATTTGCGTGGCTTTTTGGACAAATATAATTCAGAAAAAACCGACCACAGGTGGGATTTGAACCTAAGGATTACCAGGTTCAAATCCGTAGTGGTCAGTTTTTTCTAAATTATCGAAACAAGAAACCTATGTTGTACTTATTTATATTAGTAATAAAAACATTTTGTTTCAGTTTCATTTACTTTGCTCAAAGAGTTGGGAGTAAACAAAACAAAAAAATCTCACAGTTAGAGAAGCAGTCTTATCAATAGAGCGAAAAAAATTAGTAACAGTTTTTCTATGTATAAAAGAAGAAATCAAAGTAAAAAAGGTTTCACTATGGAAGAGACTATTAATAACATGACCAAAGACCTGGATTCCCATGTAGCAAATTTTTTAAAGTTGCAAATAAAAGTTTCAAAATTTAAACCAAAAGGGCGACGGTACAATTTGGAAGAGAAAGTTCTTGGATTGATTTTGCAGAGACAAAGTCCCAAGAGCTACAAGTTATTTGGGAAATTATTTGCAACTCCATCCAAAAACACTTTGAATCATATGCTCAATCGTATTCCAATTGATGCAGGAATTAATGAAACTATTTTTAGAAACTTAAAACAGAATGTAGCCAAATTGAGTAAACGAGATAAAGTATGTATTTTAATGTTCGATGAAATGGCTTTACAACCACACTTGGACCTAAATGCCAAAAATAGAGAATTTGATGGATTTGTAGATTGTGGTGATGAAAGAAATAACAAATTTGCTGATCATGCCCAAGTTTTTATGATAAAAGGTGGGTATATGTTTGTAAAATAAAGAGAGTTTATTATTATTATAAACTGTTCAAATTTTGATTGTTATATACACAGTCAGACATATTTATATGTTATGATATCAAGAATTGTAACTTTGCATACAAATTCAATATATTTTAAGTTATATCTATTAAATACTACAAATACATTTTTTATGGGTTAATAGGGATTATGGGTGTCTTATATGTCAGATCTTAAAGGATGAATAAATCTTTTATTATTATTATTATTATAGTTGCATCATTTGTTAGAGGTATTACAAAAAAATGGAAACAGCCAGTTGCCTACACATTCTCACAAGGAACCACTACTACAATTGATTTAGTTAGGCAAATCAAGGGAATTATAGTAGAGTGTGAAAAAGCTGGTCTTACAGTAGTTGCCACTGTGTCTGATCAAGGATCTACAAATGTAGGAGCCATAAATTATTTAGTAAAATATAATGCCTCCCAAGAGAATACATTAAAAAAAATAAAATTGTATGAAATAAATGGTCACCCAATAGTGCACATATATGATCCTCCACATTTACTAAAAGGCATTAGGAACAATCTTATGACCAAAAAATTGTTTTGGAAAAAAAATAACAATCTTGTAATAGGCGATTGGGCTGACATTGTAATGACCTATGAAATAGATAATGATATCGGAAGATTTAGAGCACTGAACAACATTCATAAGGGGCACGTTTATGCCAAATACATGAAAAAGATGAAAGTTTCTCATGCTGCTCAAGTTTTCAGCCATACGATGGCATCAATTATGAATCTCTTTTTAGGAAAAGGTAAGTTTTACACAGTATACAAGAACAACTAAGTACTAACTTCACATTTATTACTGATTGTGCTGCTTTTAAAAGTATTTAAAAATACTTAATTTTCAGTACTTCACATATTGTTACATACTTTCACTTAAATAGTAAAATTTTAACACAATTTATTTATTTGGATCAATATAAAGTTTAGTTGCCAATGGGCTTTTTTCATCTGATTCAACACATCCAATTGAACTACTTTAACTTGAAAATGTAACTTTAAACAGTCACAATTAAATTTTTTATTAGATGCAGACCATTAAACTGACATTTTCAAGCAGACATAGTTCCATAGGATTTGTTTAATGGGATGGAAATGGCGCATTGAAAATATACTCTATAACTAATAGAAAGGTCCGCACGAGGAAGTTTTATGGAAAAATAACATTACCTTATAAAATGTGGTAGATATTTATAAGGTAATGTTATTTTCCAACATAACTTCCTATTTTGCAGACCCTGGCTAATGTAATTATTTTACAAAATAAATTTTGTTGCATATTGAAAACCATTACTTTTTATTGTGACATGGGAAATAAAACAAACATCATTTTTTAGGTGTATCTTCAAATGATGGCAAATTAGTGCTACAGAGAAATTCTCTCGGAACTGTTTCTGTACTACAGTTTTTTGATTCCCTTTTTGATAGTGTTAATGGACACACATTGTATCCAAGTGCAGGGAAAAAACTGAAATGTGCTGTCAAAGAAGGAAGTGGGCATATCAATTTTTGGAATACGGCCAAGCAGCATCTCAGTAAGATGCATTTTTTAAATAAAAAAAACCAACTTGTTAGGGTACCTTCCCTACATAACTGGGAGGTAACAATTAATGGACTGGAACATCTAAGCCACTATCTGAGAGTAAAGCACGAAATTTCCTTTTATAGACCAAGAGATGTTAATCAGGACCCCCTGGAAAATTTCTTTGGGCAAGTTCGACAGCACGGAGGGAGGAATGTTAACCCTACCGTGCAAAATTTTAAAAACCATTTTAAAACATTGTTGGTCAACAATATGGTTAACCGGCATTCATTGTCTTCCAATTGTAAAAGGGATGGATCAACAGCGGAGTCTTTGATCAATGGTGTGAGACATTTAGTAACACAGGGTGTGGAAGAGGTATGTGATGAAGGAAACCTCAATGTTACCGAATTTGAGTTTTTGGTTTTCACCTACCATGAATCTAATTACGTGGATAAGGCTGCATTAGGACATGTGTGTGGTTTTTTGATAAAAAAGTTTAAGAATACTTTGTCAGATTGTACCATTTGCCGTTATAATTTTATTGCAAAGGAAAAACTGCCTATATGGCATGATATAACAAGTATAAAAGAGTACGAAGGGTCTTCTGATAAATTAATGTACTGCCCTGAAAAGTTTATAACGGGCCTTAGTCAAATTCAGACAATTATAAAGGAAATTTTACCTACATTTTGTTATAAAAAAAATTTAATTTCCATGATACAAGTTTTCATTAAAAAACAAGTGCAATTTAAGTTTGAGAGTTGTGAACACTTGCAAACATTACTAAATGCACTCATTGATAAATTTATTTCATTTCTTGCCTTTAATTGGGCTGAAGGGATAAATAAAGTTTTGAGTGGAAAGGGCGAATCCAAAGTAGACCCAATATATCGTAATGCAATGAAATATTACAGTGATAGGGTAAAAAGAAAAAATATTACTTAATAAAAAAACATCTATTTGCGTGTTTTATTTCATACCTGAGTCCTTATGTATAAGTGGAACAAAATCGTTTTTATTTTTGAATATTTATATCAAAGCGCATTTCAAACAATTTGCCTTTAGTCTGTTGTTTCACAGATCAAAACCAACTACAGATAGATTAACGGCATGGACAATTGTACATGCCTTTCAATATTTTAATACCTACATTAAAATTTGGTTAGGTACTCTTTTTTTTCACCGAAGAATACCTCTTAGAGATATTCTTTGAGAAGATAAGCGAAGTGCAAAATACATGACGACAAGAGATCAATTTAGATTTGCTTTACAGATTCTGAAACTAAACAGTTTACTAGAGTGGGTTTTGCAGTATAAGAGACGATTTTTGTTTTATATGCTCTTTGTGAAATTTTAATTTCTGTATGAGCCACTCTAGTAAACTGATTAGTTTCAGAGTCTGTAAAGCAAATCTAAATCGATCTCTTGTCGTCGTGTATTTTGCACTTCGACTATCTTCTTTTACATGGTGTTGTCGGCCTACAGGCACGTTTGATTCGCGAGAATCATTAAATGTTGATGATTTGGTTTCCGTATTTTGTCTGTCTGCATAGTTCGTCTGAAGAGCGATAGATTCCGAAACGGCTGTAACGAAATGGCAGATGGACAAAATATAAATCAAACTACCAATATGCCTTTATCTAAAGACTATCTAGTTTTTGCTTTTGCTTACAAATTTTAAAACCGGTTTCTATGATTCCTACTCTCATAGCATATTAATTTAATATTGTGTATTAATTACTAAATGTTTTGAGTTTGATTAAATGAAAATTATTGGTCTAATCTAATGTCTCTGAAAACTTTCAGAACTAATTTGTCACATTTATTCGAATATATAAACGGGATTAGAGTTCTCTCTGTTGATCTATTCTTGAGCATTATTAGCTTTAGTATTAGTAAATGTAAAGACAATAAATCAGGTATACTATGAATAATCGTTTAGAGGCGTAAGTTGGTTGAATACCCTATATATGAAATGAACGTTAGGACGAAATTCAAAATTTCCCGCGCTTTATAGCAATTCAATTTTCGCGCGTTTACAATACTACCAACTACACAAGGCGTTTGTCAATTAGCAAGCTCACCAACACAATAAAAATATTGATTAGTACCAGAACACTCCAACGTGGCGCTGATTATCACAACATTTTTTTTGTACAGAAGTAGGTTATCTACCCCTCCCCTAATCTTTGTTTTTGTATTAAAACTCCATTCGCTTAGCTCGGACAAATTTTGACAGATTCATTGTCGGAAACCTACAACACAACAATTCCTACTTCTCAGTATTAATAGCTCAAGTATCCTGCTATTACAGACTTCTTTCTTTAAAAAAAGAAGAATTATTCTAAATAGTCGAAGTGTATACTAAACCCATCAAATTTTGGGTAGTATATATTTAAAAAATATATATTTAGTTGTTATAATTTAACATAACTATTTATTATATGGTGCAGATAAATAAATATTGATTGTCGGTAATTTGCAAAGTTCTATTTTATTTACTATTTAGTTTGTTTACTATTAATATTGGCTATGAGTACGGGTTGTATAGTAATTTCCAGCCACTTTTAGTCTGTCAAAAAGTAACTAACTTCGCAAAAAAATAATTACTAAATTCACTAGACAGTTCGGACTGGGATTACCCACCCCAATTTATCAATGAATATGAGGATCGGTTATCGAGAGCTCTCCGTGCCGTAATAGTTACGACGAAGACAGACTGAGGACGCTGGCACGCATTGTCATTGGCATGGGCGCGAAGAAAAATCGTAACATAACCATTTAAATTATTGCTATTTAAATAAAGCTGTTGTAATCAGGGAACTGCGATTTTCTTTTTTTTTTAATATGGCTGTTATGTGTAAAATTTGTAAAAAAATTCTCTCCAGTCAATCATGCTTGAATAGACATAATAAAAAAGTTCACAACCAGAAAAAGACTGAAATAATAAGTTACGAGTTAAATGTGTTTAATTCGAAGTGTTTTGAATGTGCAATTTCTTTTAAATTTATTAAGGATTTACGCACACACCTACAGGACAAACACAACGTAGCAATAGAAATGATAGAGATTACCTTTAATGATTCTAAAGGTAAGTATTTGTACAACAAATTGTGTTATTAAAATAATAAAATATATTTTTAGAGTTTGACGATTGGTTGGAGGATATAAATAAAAAAGAAAAAACAGAATATGTTTTGACAAGAGGATGCAAATTGAGGAAAACTGATGATGGCACTGTTAAAATGTATTATTACCACTGTAATAGAAGCTATAAGAAATGTAATGCATAAAACGTTTTGAATAATAAATGTTTTACTAAGTACTTTCAATATTACAGGTAACATTATTCAGGATGAGGTCAGAAAAAGGTTGCCAAAGATACAAGGTTCAGAAAAACTATTGTTTTCTTGCACAAGTCAAATTATATCAAGCCAACTAAATAATGGAAAATGTATAGTTACATATTACAAAAGTCACTACCACCATGACAATGAAATTCGACATTTGCATTTATCAAAAATAGATAAAAACCAAGTTGCAAACAAATTATTAGCAGGAGTATCTGTTTCTAAGTAAGTTACTAGCACATATATTCACCTGACGGTCTGCTGACCATAGGTGTGTAATAGCACATATTTTACATCAGTTATAATTTAAAATATTTTACAGGATACTGGATCAAAATAGAGATCAGGTTGTTGAAACTGATGTGCAAAGAATTCATCTATTAACAAAAAAAGATATATACAATATCAAAAATTCTTATGGTATAAGCATATCAGATGATGGTAGAAGAAATGGAAATGATGCTGTCAGTGTGGACATGTGGGTGCAAGAACAACGAAGTTTTGAGGAAAATGCGGTCATATTTTATAAAAAGCAGGGTATTGAACATAATAATCTTGAGCAGAATGATTTCTGTTTAATAATTATGAATAAATCACAGACATATATGTTAGTTTGGTGAAAATATAATTGCCATAGATTCAACACATGGTTTAAATGGTTACAACTTTGAACTTACAACATTAATGGTTGTGGACGAATTTGGCGAAGGGTTTCCATGTGCATGTATGTTCACAAACCGACAAGACACATTTATACATAAGCTTTTTTTGAAAAACTTAGGGATGCTCTAGGACGTATAATTACTCCTAAAACTTTTATGTCTGACATTACGGGGGTATTCTAAAACGCTTGGCAGCAAGTAATGGGCAAACCTTGTTATCAATTATATTGTGCATGGCACATTGACCGTGCCTGGCAACAAAATTTATCAAAAATATCCAGCAGTGACAAAAAAAGTGGGTGTATAAAACTCTGAAATATTTGCAATATATTCCAGAGACAGAAGAATTTCAAAGCAGTTTAATTAACACTTTAAATTTATTTTATGAAGATCCAGATACTGTAGAGTTTGCAAAATATTTTAAGAATAATTATAGTACTAATTCCAAACTTTGGGCAGTCTGCTATAGGCGAGAATGTGGAATCAATACCAATATGTACCTAGAGTCTATGCACAAGACAATAAAATACTTTTATTTGCAAGGTACAACTGTAAAACGACTAGATAAAGGCTTACATGCGGTTTTAAAATATATTCGAGATAAAGTTGTTGATAGAATAATAAAAAAAACTAAAGGTAAGCATACTAAACGCATTTCTGCAATTGTTTCAAAACATCGTCAAGCAATAACATTATCTTTTGAGGTAAATCAGAATGAAAATGAAACGCTTTTATCAACATTTGGTGATGATAATACTACTTATACTGTTACAAAAGTAAACGGCATTCCTTGTTGTGAATTACAGTGCAGATACTGCAGTATATGTGTGCACGTTTACCAATGTTCGTGTGTAGATTACTTTTTAAATAACACAATATGTAAACATATACACTACGTAGGATTACATAATAATAAACCACCGACAGTAAACAAACATGAAAATGAAAGTAGTGAAGAAATTAAAATGCACTTAAACACAATGCAAAACATAAACAATGAAAATTGTAATATTGAAGTTGAATCTATGCAGAAAAAAGTTTTTAATTTGCTAACAAATATATCTGAACAAGTAAGAGAATCTTCAAATGTAAAGGCTTTACAAGAATGTTGCAGCTATTTAAAAAAGGCTTCTTTAATATTAAATGTTGAAGCTAATAATGTATAGCTGTCGCTATCCGATACTGTTAGATCTGAACCTACAAACAAAAAAATTGAGAAGCAATTGCAGTTTTTCTCTACAAAGAAGAAACAAAAACTTAAAAAAACTTTTGTCAAAAAGCCAAATATGGACGAAAAACAGTTAATTTCGGATGTTTTAAATACACGTCCGTATATTAGCTCAAATGTGGATAACGATCACAAATATTGTAAAAGTACTAATAAATAATTTTTACAACAAAAATTCTTGTTTTAAAATTCCATAAACTGAAATAAAATTCAAGTTTTTCAAAACCTGCTTTATTTTATAGTCAACTTTTCTGTAACTCCCTATGAATTTGTCTCTGTTAAAAACAACTATGAATTTTTTCCTTGTCTTAAAACAGGTAAAAGTTAATGAAGAATAACTTTCGCTAAAAATAAAAATAATTAAGTTTCTTAGCACAGTCTCCGTGGACATATTATAAATAATAACCTAATAATTTTTAGAATATACTAATCCCGATGGCTTATAACTTAATATTTTTATTTTTGAAACAGCGTTCACTTGCAACAAACATTTGAATTTGGCGGTTTTAAGTCAAGATACCAACCTGTAGCCCAAGGTTAGTAGATGTTAAGTAGGTTGTCTCGTAACTATGTGGGCGAAGTGAGGGGAAGGCAGAATGCTTACGTCACTCATACGACAAAGTCAAATTTGACAGTTGATGGACAGTTGTCTGCACGTCTGAGTTTAAGTTCACGTTTGTTGACTTGTTGTCTATTCTATAGTATCATTAGTTCGTTTATTTGTTTAGTTATTGTTTAGTTTTTATTTTTAAATATAGGTATAAGGACAATATTATTTATAGAGACTTATTATTTAGTTATTTGTGTACATAAACACTTGTGAAGTGTGTTTTCGTAGCCGTGATATCAACGTTTGTCATAACAATTATATGTAGTTTTGTACGTTATAATAATGATATATTTTTTAGATGAGAAGTATATATAGCTAAGAATAAGATTTGTGCTTGAAGGACTAATTATTTTTTGTATTTTAATCTAATAATAAATTATTTATATTACCTATTGGTTTTTTTTGCCTACCACTAGATATGATAAAAATGCTGCAAATTCCAGGAAAAACATAATAAGTAAGTTCCTACATATTTAGTATTTTTGCTTTTGAACTTTTTCTACTGTTTTTTTGGGTTTTTGTGCGAAATAAACTGTTATCTCCATTTAAAACACACAATATTATCACTATAATCAATTCTATTTTTTGTCATCAGACTATTGATTTTAGAAAAAAAAATTGATATAATTACTAATATAAGAACCACTTAACATCCCTATACCCAAGAAAATCCCAAAATATATTGCAAAACCTAAGTTTTTGAACCTTATATTAGCATTGAAGCTTATGGCAATTTTAAAAGTGTCGTATGGGTGACGTATTCCCGCCTTTAAAAAGCGAGCATTTGATTGGTCTATAGTTACGAGACAACCTACTTAAATATCTACTAACCTTGGGTCAGGTTGCAGGTCACAATGGGGAACTTGCATAAAAATTAAATTCCAGAAATATTAGTGATAAACGTTATTTATTACTGTTAAGAGAACCCCAGTTTACAAAAAAACTCATATTTTATTATTATGAAATAAATATAAGCAATTAAAAACTGGAGAATTTAAATGATTCTTTCAACGGGCGGAATCTGTTGTGACGTCATGTGTGTGGTCATCCCTATAAACGGGTAAAAACGATAACTATTGCAACGCTGCAACTGCAACGGTATTGGGTTTTGCCTAATCTTCTTCTTACCTATGGATGGGATGGGTATTGTATTGCATTTTATGCACATGACACATGACAATGGATTTGATAACGTACCATTGTATTATAGCCTGTTTTAATACTGTTAAAGGTTTTTGGTCAAAAGTTTGAATCTTTCTAGCGGTAAATTTAAATATTGGTTGTCTTTATACTTACGAGAGTATATCGCAAAATTTAATATATAATAATTCACAATTACAGCGTAGAAACAACAGTTTCGATATACAACGTAATATACTACAATTTTTACTGGCTGGGTTAAAGAAATTTCAGACAAGAGTCTTTTATATAACCCTTTATATATAAAATAACTTCTAGAGCATTGGTAAGTCTTTTCCATTACATATTTTTTTCTATATTAGTAAAATTTTGATCAGCTACTGATATGTCACCGCATGGCGGCAAGAAAAAGCCACCTGATCTTCAAGCGATCAATAATGAAAACGATAATATGGATATTTCGAATAATGAAAATAATACAATAATAAATGATAAGTCTGATAATGAGAAAAAAAATAAATTTAATCAAAGCGACAACAGATACAAGAATAATGCTGTAGGGCCATACTTAGTTGTAGTAGAAGGAATCGAGAAAAAATTCAAAATAGGCAAGTATAATCATTTACAAATAGCAAATGACCTCTTCAATTTAAATTTAAAAGATATATTGGAGGTTAAAGTCAAAGGTATAAATAAAATTGGTGTTTCTTTCGCAAACAGCGAAGCGGCTAACAATTTTATTAATAACCCTATCAATCTTAAAGATAAATATAAAATATATATTCCATATAATCAAATAATATGTAAGGGCATCATCAGAGATGTTAACCCGTCACTAACCGAAGATCAAATCAAAAAATCATTAATCTCACCCTTCGATGTTATAGACATCAAAAGACTAAACAGGAAAATTATTAAAGATAATAACTCGGTTGAATATGCTCCTACAGGCACAATACTTATAACTTTTGATGGTAAGATATTGCCAAGAGAAATAAAAATTAGTTATCTTAAATTCAACATTATTCCATATGTGTCGAGAGTCACACAATGTTATAAATGTTTGATATATGGTCATACCAGGACTCTTTGCAGAACTAAACCAAAATGTCATAATTATGGACAACAGGTGGAAGAGGGTGAATTAGAGTCACATCTAGAGGCAAAATGCCTAACGATGTGTATATATTGTAAGAGTCCTGAGCATAACTCAGTTAATAAAAAGTGTCCTGAATATACCAGACAAACAGAAATTAAAAAGTTAATGGCATATGAAAACTTATCATTTTATGAAGCTGCACAACTAGCACCAAAAAATTATTTAAGTAAAGACTATAGAAAAGAAGATAGTCAATACCATCCGGCTAACTTCCCAAGTATAAAACCAAAACAAAATACAGAAAACAACAGTATTAATATTAATCAAAGAAGAACTACTGCAAGCCAGTGCATAAATTCTAAAAGGAGTTACGTTTCTGCAGCCAAATCAACGGGAACAATAAAGAAAAGAAATATTTCATATGATAAAACTATACATGAATCGCAATTAATAAATCAAAATGGTAGATTATCTCAACTAAATAGTACAGTTCAAATTAATGACACTCCATCTATATCTGGTATTAATAACAACAATTTAAAACATAATTTTAATAAATCAACGCCTGTTAGTGCATCGCAAAATTACTGTAATACAATAGATGATTTATACAGAAAATTTACAAATATGAATAAAGAAGAACAAATTAAAATTAGAGAATTAATATTAACATATTCAGAACTCAACAAATCAGTTCCTGATCTAGACGATCAGGACAAATATTATTAAAAAAATAAAACAAATTATGAGTTATACCAACAACTCACTTAAAAACATTAGTTTGATGCAATGGAACATGAATGGCTTTCAATCCAATAATTACAACCTGAATATCTTGATAACAGAACATTCTCCTGATATCATTATGTTAAATGAAACCAAACTTAAACCTCATCAAATATGTAGAATTAAAGGTTATGATGTAATTAGGGAAGATATAGAAAATGGAGCAGGAGGTATTGCCACACTCATTAAAAATAATCTAATTTACAGTAGGGTTAATTTAGACTCCAAATGGCAAAGCCCTAACTTTAGATATATAGCTATCAAAATAGATAAATATACAATTATAAACATTTACTCAAACCCAAAAAATAAATTATCATATAATTTTTTTGAATATATATATAATAATTGGAACAATGTGCTCATTATGGGAGACTTGAATGCACATCACCCATGTTGGGGTAGTCAAGTAAGTAATAGAAATGGTAACCTTTTATTAAAAATCTTTGACGAGTTTAATTATATATACTTAAATGATGAAAGAAGCACTAGAATTCATACCCCACTAGAGGGATCCAGTCCTGTAGATCTATCATTTGTATCTGACTCTCTAGCAATACAATGTACATGGAATGTCTTGAAAGATTGTGGTAGTAGCGATCATTTTCCTACAATTATTCTAATGAAAATTAACTATAGTGAAGGAAAAAGCATTACAACCAATAAAAACTTAAATTTTAGAAACAACATTAGAGAAATTGATTGGAACAAGTATAGTAAATACATAGAAGAACATTTAAATATAGAAAATCAATCCTATGATCACTTCACAAGTATAATTAACCAAGCAGTAGAAATTGCTATCCCAAATAAACAAGGCAGAGGCATAAGAAAACTGCAATATCAAAAAAGAGTACCTTGGTGGGACCAGGAATGCACTGAAATAATAAATAAAAGAAAAGAAGCGTTAAAGGAATTTAAAAATAATTTTAATCTTAATAATTATATCAATGCAAAACACATAATTGCTAAATCAAAACGACTTCTAAAAACAATAAAGAAGCAAAAGTTTATGGAATATTGTGGGAGTATTAATAGAAACGTAGACATCAGCTCTATTTGGCAAACTATAAGAAAATTTAAAAATGCATTCTCTCAACCTTCAAACAATAAACTTCCCAATGAAAAAATAAGTTATGAAATATTAACTAACCTTTCGGTAACTAATATTGAACCGGATTTTGAATTACAGACCATTGATCACTTGTCTAGTGAATTCAATCTCACGGAATTAAAAAATAGTCTATTTTTAAAGAAAAACACATCACCAGGCCTTGATAATATTAACTTTAATATGTTAAAACATTTACCTGAAATAGGGCTAATATGGCTACTAAATTTATACAACAAGGTTAAAGAAGGTGAACTGATTCCCAATGAGTGGAAAACTCAGATTATTATAAGTATTACTAAGAACAACAAAATTCAAAATTATAATTTAAAAGCAGAAAATTATAGAGCTCTGGGACTTTCATCATGTGTAGTAAAACTACTGGAATCAATGATTAAAAATAGGCTGGATTGGATCGTGGAA
The DNA here is from genome assembly GCF_040954645.1 of Diabrotica undecimpunctata. Lineage (NCBI taxonomy): Eukaryota > Metazoa > Arthropoda > Insecta > Coleoptera > Chrysomelidae > Diabrotica > Diabrotica undecimpunctata. The sequence continues at coordinate 73,312,945 of NC_092811.1, read as the reverse complement.
AATCAAAAAACATTTAGCCAATTTCAAGTAGGATTTAGAAAAGGTATGGGAGTTAACGATAATTTAAATTATTTAAATACTTATGTTCAATTGGCTTTCTCACAAAACCAATATGTAAATGCTACTTTCTTAGATATTAAAGCAGCTTTCGATCATGTGAATATTTACATACTATATAGACTTCTTAATAATCTTCATATTCCAGTAGACATCAATAACCTTATATTTCAATTCTTAAACAATAGGACTCTATATGTTAAAAATCATTATCACGAAATGGTTGGACCATCGCATACTACACAAGGTCTAATACAAGGCTCACCTTTAAGCCCAATATTATTCAATATTTATCTTAAAAATATATACACAATAATGCCTGAAAATTGTGTACTTCTGTCATATGCAGATGATCTAATTATCTTAACAAAAGGTAGTAATTTTAACCATATAGCAAATCAGGTAAACTTTATCCTATATGAATTATCCAAATGGTTTGATACACATAATCTTAAACTATCCTCATCAAAATGCGAGACTTTGTGGTTTAAAATGAACCGTCCTATTAGTAATCCACCAGATATAAAAATTAATGACTATATAATCCCTAATGTTCTGTCGAAAAAATATTTAGGTATAATATTTAAGCACAATCTAAATTGGTCAGACCAAATAGATAACATGATTAATAAAGCCCAAAAGGGCATTAATATAATACGTGCTCTTTGTAGAGTATGGTGGGGATCAGACCCAAGAACACTAAAATTAATATATAATGGCTTGATACAATCACAATTAGATTATGGCGCTAGTATAATTAATAACTTCTCTCAACAAAATTTTATGAAATTAAACCGAATACAATTCCAAGCTTTGAGAACAACACATGGGATGATGAAATCTACTCCCACTAATGTCATTTTAGCAGAAAGTGCAACTATCGATCTACACCATAGATTTAAATGGATTGCCACGAAATACATAGCAAAGATTAGCACAACTCCAAATCACTCATTATTAAATATGCTTCTAGACTTAAAAAAATATCATGGTTATCAACAAGGATATTGGAAGGGAAAAAATCCAACATATTTGATTGACGCTCTAACAGAAGTTAAAAAGTTTTTACCATCAATGAACACAAGTGACATACCAGCCTGCTACTCAAATGAATATGATATCTACACTTATAATGTACCAATTATAAAAACATTATTAAAACAAAATAGTTCCCATAACCTTTGGGAATATTACAATTTTGTAAATTCGTATTACTATAATTACATACAAATATTTACAGATGCTTCAAAAAAACAAAAAAATCAAAACCTTGAGGAAGCCAAAACGGGCATAGGAATACACATACCTAGTATAAATTATTCCTTTTCTGAAAAAATTCCTTCACTTATTAATATCTGTACAGCAGAAATAATAGCTATTCAAAAGGGTCTAATGATTTGTGAGGAAAAAAGTTTTGATAAAGCTATAATATTTACGGACTCAAAGAGCGCTATAGACAACATTAATAACAATATGATAACTGCAACAAAAGATTACAGAGTCTTGCAAGTTAAAAAGAAACTATACTATTTAAATAAATATGGAAAAGATATTAGATTATGTTGGATTCCTGGACATAATGATATCAAGGGAAATGAAATAGCTGACAAACTGGCAAAGATTGGGGCTGAATTAAATATTCCTGCTAAAATTCGATTAAGTAACTTGGATATCATGCCATTATTAAAAAATAAAATATGTTCTATGCATCAAAATAATTGGTTAAATTCTTTTCAATATAAAGGCAAGTGGTATAACAACATACAAAATTGTTTTCCTAATAAACCATGGTTTGACACAATCCCATACATAGATAGGCGGCATATTACTACCATTATTAGAATGAGGAGTGGTCATTGCCTGACAGGAGTACCTACATTTATATAAAATCAACATTCGCGATAACCCATACTGTGAATGTGGGCAAATGGATACACTAGAACACATATTTTGGGAATGCCCAATAAACAAAATAAAAGATTATGATGTCTATCAGGAGCTGATCAAAATTAATATTAAAACCCCAATTAACATACCAATGCTTCTATGCGAGATTAACCCTAAAATTATCAAAATTCTTATCAGATTCCTACAGATCAACCATATAAAATTATAACCTTAATAATAACCTATCCAATATTAACATTTAAACCAACGATAAGAAAATAGAAAACATAAATAAAATGTAGATTTGTAGAAAAAATGTCTATATGTTAATGATAATTGATAATAGGGCATGAGATATTCTCAGACTCACGACAGTGGCCCAAAAATTAACAAAACAAATGTACTGGCTGATTATTCAGAAGAATAAAAGCCAAAAAGAAGAAGAAGAAGAAGAATGTTAAAGGTTTTAAGTGTGTGTAAAATAATTTTTTTAAAATGACTGACGCTGGGTTTTTAAAGGGACAGTCTGACAATTTACCCTTAGTGGATATATTTATGGTGGGGACTTACATTAAAAACAATGAAAGTTTTTCTCTTGCTGAAGTTCGAGGTGTTAAAACTAACAGGTAGGATATAAACCATACTTAATAGTTTTACGTATAATATAAATCGATAAAAGTATTTTTCATACAAGTTAAAACTAATTAAAGTTACGAGGAAAGAAAGAGAATGCAAAATTTTGACGCCTGTCAAAATTTTCGATGTACTTTATATGTAATCATTTTTTTCGATACCTGAGAAAACTAATAAGTATTTTTGAAAAATTTAAACGCAGAATGAAAGAATACTTTATTATCGAGGGCCGAAAGTCCCTTAGAATGAATCAAAAGTTTCTTTTTAATGAGATATTTGAAATTAAAAATCACACTAAATTTTTTCTTTATTATTAAAATAATATTTATTATTATTAACTTATTAAAATAAACATTATAGAAGTTTTCAGGGACTCTCGGCACTCGGTAATAACGTAATCTTTCATTCTGCGTTTAAATTTTTCAAAAATACTTATTAATTTTCTCAGGATTCGAAAAAAATGAATGCATGTAAAACACATTGGTGCGAAATTTTGTGCCTACGCCCTTAAAGTATAATCATTATAATACATTTTTTATGGGTTAATAGGGATTATGGGTGTCTTATATGTCAGATCTTAAAGGATGAATAAATCTTTTATTATTATTATTATTATAGTTGCATCATTTGTTAGAGGTATTACAAAAAAATGGAAACAGCCAGTTGCCTACACATTCTCACAAGGAACCACTACTACAATTGATTTAGTTAGGCAAATCAAGGGAATTATAGTAGAGTGTGAAAAAGCTGGTCTTACAGTAGTTGCCACTGTGTCTGATCAAGGATCTACAAATGTAGGAGCCATAAATTATTTAGTAAAATATAATGCCTCCCAAGAGAATACATTAAAAAAAATAAAATTGTATGAAATAAATGGTCACCCAATAGTGCACATATATGATCCTCCACATTTACTAAAAGGCATTAGGAACAATCTTATGACCAAAAAATTGTTTTGGAAAAAAAATAACAATCTTGTAATAGGCGATTGGGCTGACATTGTAATGACCTATGAAGTAGATAATGATATCGGAAGATTTAGAGCACTGAACAACATTCATAAGGGGCACGTTTATGCCAAATACATGAAAAAGATGAAAGTTTCTCATGCTGCTCAAGTTTTCAGCCATACGATGGCATCAATTATGAATCTCTTTTTACGAAAAGGTAAGTTTTACACAGTATACAAGAACAACTAAGTACTAACTTCACATTTATTACTGATTGTGCTGCTTTTAAAAGTATTTAAAAATACTTAATTTTCAGTACTTCACATATTGTTACATACTTTCACTTAAATAGTAAAATTTTAACACAATTTATTTATTTGGATCAATATAAAGTTTAGTTGCCAATGGGCTTTTTTCATCTGATTCAACACATCCAATTGAACTACTTTAACTTGAAAATGTAACTTTAAACAGTCACAATTAAATTTTTTATTAGATGCAGACCATTAAACTGACATTTTCAAGCAGACATAGTTCCATAGGATTTGTTTAATGGGATGGAAATGGCGCATTGAAAATATACTCTATAACTAATAGAAAGGTCCGCACGAGGAAGTTTTATGGAAAAATAACATTACCTTATAAAATGTGGTAGATATTTATAAGGTAATGTTATTTTCCAACATAACTTCCTATTTTGCAGACCCTGGCTAATGTAATTATTTTACAAAATAAATTTTGTTGCATATTGAAAACCATTACTTTTTATTGTGACATGGGAAATAAAACAAACATCATTTTTTAGGTGTATCTTCAAATGATGGCAAATTAGTGCTACAGAGAAATTCTCTCGGAACTGTTTCTGTACTACAGTTTTTTGATTCCCTTTTTGATAGTGTTAATGGACACACATTGTATCCAAGTGCAGGGAAAAAACTGAAATGTGCTGTCAAAGAAGGAAGTGGGCATATCAATTTTTGGAATACGGCCAAGCAGCATCTCAGTAAGATGCATTTTTTAAATAAAAAAAACCAACTTGTTAGGGTACCTTCCCTACATAACTGGGAGGTAACAATTAATGGACTGGAATTGGACTTAATCAGGACCCCCTGGAAAATTTCTTTGGGCAAGTTCGACAGCACGGAGGGAGGAATGTTAACCCTACCGTGCAAAATTTTAAAAACCATTTTAAAACATTGTTGGTCAACAATATGGTTAACCGGCATTCATTGTCTTCCAATTGTAAAAGGGATGGATCAACAGCGGAGTCTTTGATCAATGGTGTGAGACATTTAGTAACACAGGGTGTGGAAGAGGTATGTGATGAAGGAAACCTCAATGTTACCGAATTTGAGTTTTTGGTTTTCACCTACCATGAATCTAATTACGTGGATAAGGCTGCATTAGGACATGTGTGTGGTTTTTTGATAAAAAAGTTTAAGAATACTTTGTCAGATTGTACCATTTGCCGTTATAATTTTATTGCAAAGGAAAAACTGCCTATATGGCATGATATAACAAGTATAAAAGAGTACGAAGGGTCTTCTGATAAATTAATGTACTGCCCTGAAAAGTTTATAACGGGCCTTAGTCAAATTCAGACAATTATAAAGGAAATTTTACCTACATTTTGTTATAAAAAAAATTTAATTTCCATGATACAAGTTTTCATTAAAAAACAAGTGCAATTTAAGTTTGAGAGTTGTGAACACTTGCAAACATTACTAAATGCACTCATTGATAAATTTATTTCATTTCTTGCCTTTAATTGGGCTGAAGGGATAAATAAAGTTTTGAGTGGAAAGGGCGAATCCAAAGTAGACCCAATATATCGTAATGCAATGAAATATTACAGTGATAGGGTAAAAAGAAAAAATATTACTTAATAAAAAAACATCTATTTGCGTGTTTTATTTCATACCTGAGTCCTTATGTATAAGTGGAACAAAATCGTTTTTATTTTTGAATATTTATATCAAAGCGCATTTCAAACAATTTGCCTTTAGTCTGTTGTTTCACAGATCAAAACCAACTACAGATAGATTAACGGCATGGACAATTGTACATGCCTTTCAATATTTTAATACCTACATTAAAATTTGGTTAGGTACTCTTTTTTTTCACCGAAGAATACCTCTTAGAGATATTCTTTGAGAAGATAAGCGAAGTGCAAAATACATGACGACAAGAGATCAATTTAGATTTGCTTTACAGATTCTGAAACTAAACAGTTTACTAGAGTGGGTTTTGCAGTATAAGAGACGATTTTTGTTTTATATGCTCTTTGTGAAATTTTAATTTCTGTATGAGCCACTCTAGTAAACTGATTAGTTTCAGAGTCTGTAAAGCAAATCTAAATCGATCTCTTGTCGTCGTGTATTTTGCACTTCGACTATCTTCTTTTACATGGTGTTGTCGGCCTACAGACACGTTTGATTCGCGAGAATCATTAAATGTTGGTGATTTGGTTTCCGTATTTTGTCTGTCTGTCTGAAGAGCGATAGATTCCGAAACGGCTGTAACGAAATGGCAGATGGACAAAATATAAATCAAACTACCAATATGCCTTTATCTAAAGACTATCTAGTTTTTGCTTTTGCTTACAAATTTTAAAACCGGTTTCTATGATTCCTACTCTCATAGCATATTAATTTAATATTGTTTATTAATTACTAAATGTTTTGAGTTTGATTAAATGAAAATTATTGGTCTAATCTAATGTCTCTGAAAACTTTAAGAACTAATTTGTCACATTTATTCGAATATATAAACAGGATTAGAGTTCTCTCTGTTGATCTATTCTTGAGCATTATTAGCTTTAGTAACAGTAAATATAAAGACAATAAATCAGGTATACTATGAATAATCGTTTAGAGGCGTAAGTTGGTTGAATACCCTATATATGAAATGAACGTATAGCAATTCAATTTTCGCGCGTTTACAATACTACCAACTACACAAGGCGTTTGTCAATTAGCAAGCTCACCAACACGATAAAAATATTGATTAGTACCAGAACACTCCAACGTGGCGCTGATTATCACAACATTTTTTTTGTACAGAAGTAGGTTATCTACCCCTCCCCTAATCTGTGTCTTTGTTTTTGTATTAAAACTCCATTCGCTTAGCTCGGACAAATTTTGACAGATTCATTGTCGGAAACCTACAACACAACAATTCCTACTTCTCAGTATTAATAGCTCAAGTATCCTGCTATTACAGACTTCTTTCTTTAAAAAAAGAAGAATTATTCTAAATAGTCGAAGTGTATACTAAACCCATCAAATTTTGGGTAGTATATATTTAAAAAATATATATTTAGTTGTTATAATTTAACATAACTATTTATTATATGGTGCAGATAAATAAATATTGATTGTCGGTAATTTGCAAAGTTCTATTTTATTTACTATTTAGTTTGTTTACTATTAATATTGGCTATGAGTACGGGTGCTTGGTTGTATAATAATTTCCAGCCACTTTTAGTCTGTCAAAAACATCGAGCAAAAAGACAAAAGAGGGAATGTAAAGGTAGTGGGGGCAAAAATATTGTTAGACAGGAAGTGCCATCTTGAGAGGCCAAATTAAACAAGGAAAGAGAGTCTTTCCTTGTTTAAGAAATCAAATTTAGTTGGGTTATGTTATTATTTGTCCCAACTGTCACATGAAATCTTATTTATATTGAAGTTTTTTAACACTTGTTTCACATTTTAGACTGTTATCGTTAATATTTAATTAAAATATTCTCGTCTAAGACACATTCTGAAAACTATTTTATAGCTACTGTTAATAAGTGTCGGAAAATTTAAATTTGGCGCATTCGCATTTCCGGATATGTCCGCCATCAGAGGCCACTTTTTTGGTCGCCTTTTCATAACGATTAGATTCCCTCTTTTGTCTTTTTGCTCGATGGTCAAAAAGCATTGGTCAAAAAGTAACTAACTTCGCAAAAAAATAATTACTAAATTCACTAGACAGTTCGGACTGGGATTAGCGAACCGAGTTTATCATATTCTTTATCTATGAGTTTATCAAAGAATATGAGGATCGGTTATCGAGAGCTCTCCGTGCCGTAATAGTTACGACGAAGACAGACTGAGGACGCTGGCACGCATTGTCATTGGCATGGGCGCGGAGAAAAATCGTAACATAACCATTTAAATTATTGCTATTTAAATAAAGCTGTTGTAATCAGGGAACTGCGATTTTCTTTTTTTTAATATGGCTGTTATGTGTAAAATTTGTAAAAAAATTCTCTTCAGTCAATCATGCTTGAATAGACATAATAAAAAAGTTCACAACCAGAAAAAGACTGAAATAATAAGTTACGAGTTAAATGTGTTTATTTCGAAGTGTTTTGAATGTGCAATTTCTTTTAAATTTATTAAGGATTTACGCACACACCTACAGGACAAACACAACGTAGCAATAGAAATGATAGAGATTACGTTTAATGATTCTAAAGGTAAGTATTTGTACAACAAATTGTGTTATTAAAATAATAAAATATATTTTTAGAGTTTGACGATTGGTTGGAGGATATAAATAAAAAAGAAAAAACAGAATATGTTTTGACAAGAGGATGCAAAATGATGAAAACTGATGATGGCACTGTTAAAATGTATTATTACCACTGTAATAGAAGCTATAAGAAATGTAATGCATAAAACGTTTTGAATAATAAATGTTTTACTAAGTACTTTCAATATTACAGGTAACATTATTCAGGATGAGGTCAGAAAAAGGTTGCCAAAGATGCAAGCAAGCAAGGTTCAGAAAAACTATTGTTTTCTTGCACAAGTCAAATTATATCAAGCCAACTAAATAATGGAAAATGTATAGTTACATATTACATATTAAAACTAACAGGTAGGATATAAACCATACTTAATAGTTTTACGTATAATATAAATCGATAAAAGTATTTTTCATACAAGTTAAAACTAATTAAAGTTACGAGGAAAGAAAGAGAATGCAAAATTTTGACGCCTGTCAAAATTTTCGATGTACTTTATATGTAATCATTTTTTTCGATACCTGAGAAAACTAATAAGTATTTTTGAAAAATTTAAACGCAGAATGAAAGAATACTTTATTATCGAGGGCCGAAAGTCCCTTAGAATGAATCAAAAGTTTCTTTTTAATGAGATATTTGAAATTAAAAATCACACTAAATTTTTTCTTTATTATTAAAATATTATTTATTATTATTAACTTATTAAAATAAACATTATAGAAGTTTTCAGGGACTCTCGGCACTCGGTAATAACGTAATCTTTCATTCTGCGTTTAAATTTTTCAAAAATACTTATTAATTTTCTCAGGATTAGAAAAAAATGAATGCATGTAAAACACATTGGTGCGAAATTTTGTGCCTACGCCCTTAAAGTATAATCATTATAATACGTTATGTGAATAATATATGGATAATGTGAATAATATGAAGTGTAAATGACAATATATTTTTAGTTACTTGAAATGAAAATATTAGGCACAAAAATATTTACATCTACATAGGTACCTAGTTGTTAAATATCTCTACTTATTTACAGATCCGCTAGGCCTTCTTATGGGGACTCTGCTGTTGGATGGGTGCAAGTTCGAAGAGATAAAAATGTATGCACAGTTAAAGCTAAAGTGACACCTGAACACAATGTGAGGAAAACACAATATGCTGTAACTTGCAATATTGATGAGGAATATTCAGTGCCATGACTGTGCTGCCTCTTCAGGTAAATATTTTTAAAATGATAAAAAATGTACTAGGTAAATATCAGATTAGTTTTAGTCATGCATAGGTATATTGAGATTCTAGGATTTTAAGACTAAAAAAATGTTTTATATGTCTTTGATGCTATTTAAAAACTGTTTATGTTTATGGAATGGAATGTCTTCTTTACACGCCATCTCCACGATTAAGGTTGGCCATCATCATTGCCTATTCTAACTTTTGGCACTATACAGCCCAAAAGAGTTCATTTGAGCTGCATCCAATCCATTCTTTGAGATTTCTCAGCCAGGACAATTTTTTTCTACCTATGCTGCGTCTTCCTTGAATCTTTCCCCACATTATTAATTTTAGGAGTTCGTATCTATCACCACCTGCTGTTATAAGTATGACCCAAGTATTGCAGTTTTCTTATTTTGCTGGAATCCAGTATCTCCCTGCTTGATCTCTATTTTTCTTAGTGCTTCTTCATAGGTTATTCTGTCTATCCAGGAAATTCTTCAATATGTCCACATTTTAAATGCTTCCAATCTAATTGTAATATGGAACGTAAAGGATAGCAAATACATACTATGAAATGATATTAACTTTGGGTATAATTTATAAGTATAGCATTTACTTTGTTTTAGGTGGGTGTAAGCATTCCATAGCACTCTTGATGTGGCTTCACAGAAGGAGTGAAGAACCTTCTCCAACTGAAGTTGCTTGTTACTGGGCAGAGTAAACTTTCCAAAGTTGGAACTTCAGTTAAATACCTAACTTTAAGGATTTTGGAGCACAAGAAGAACTGAGCTCAGATGAAGAAAGCTTACTTTTTTTACAGGAAGTTGTGAACCAAGGACTAGAACATAATGTTGAGAGTCAGCTATTGAAACACTTCAAGCCTAACAGAATTTTGCAACATCTTGGACTACATCAATCGATGTTAAATTTTGTTAGCAGAAATGATTTTTCCAAAATGGCACTGAATTTTTCAGAATTTCTAGAATTCTGTTATCAGGAAATGAATCCCCAACTATGTTCTGAAGCTGCAGCAATAACCATTGAACAGTCTAATTCCGGTTTATGGTTTGACCTGCGATATGCAAGAATAACTGCATCAAAATTTTATGATGCAGCACACTGCAAAAAATCAGATGGTTCCCTGGTTAACCAAATACTTGGTGTAACCAAACTTCCTGCTACCGAAGCCATGTCTCGAGGAAAAAGGCTTGAGGATGCTGTAATTAAAGCTTTAGAAAAATAATTAAAGATAAAACTCAGTCATATTGGGTTATAATTAAATCACAGGCATCCAATATTTGGGACTTCTCCAGATGCTATATCTGAAGAATTTGTAGTTGAAATAAAATGTCCTCAATCTGAGAAAACTATTTGTAACTATTTAATAAAAAATATGGAAATTACAGCAAAATACAAAGCTCAAGTGCAGCTACGGATGTTTCTATGTAAGAAACAAAAAGCATTATTTTGTGTTGCAGATCCTGATTTTGAGGAAAATTTAAAATTTTTTGATATATGGGTACCATATGATGAAGAATACATAAAGATGTTAATGGATGCTGCAGAAAACTTCTGGCAATATAATATATTTACACATTTATGTAACTCATTCAAAAAATGATAATATATTTATATACAGCATGATCAGTTTCACTTTGTATTTAACATTTGGATGCGAACTGGTGTTGACATTCAGTTTTTCCAAATTTTTTAAATTTTATTTTGGTAACGTCTCGCCAAGTAAAATGCCTTCATAGTACCAAAATAAAATTCAGAAAGTAAGGAAAAACCGAACGTCAACAACAGTACACATCCAAATCTCAAATACAAAGTGAATCTATTTGTGCTGTATAAATATGTGAAGCCTCATTTACTACAAACTACTGTTGTGTGTTAGTTGGTGATTTTAATATTGACTTTTTGGCTAGTAATTTCTATGGTAAAAAATTGTTTTCGGCTTATGGGATAAAACAATATATTAGTGATCCTATCCGTATTACTGACACTAGTAAAACTTTGGTAGATTATGTACTTTCTAATCAAAATAATATAAGTGTTTGGGTTTACGATTGTCCAAAAATTACTGATTATTTCGTTATTTCAGTAAATATCTCCAATAATAATAGTTATAATATATCTGATGGTAATATATCAAAGTTTAGAAATTTATGTAATCAAAACTTAGATAAAATCAAAACTAATCTTATCATTTGTCACTTTAATTTAAATTCTGTTGATGTTAATATCATTTACCAGGAAATTTTGCAAAATTGTGAAAATGTAATCAATGGCATAATATCAATTTTAACATGCCAGTTTCAATCAAAATTACCTTGGTTTGATTATAACGTATTTAAACAAATTAAACAATGTGATAGGGCTTATATAGATTTTAAAAAATGTTTTGATGTCATTGAAAAGCAACATAAATGGCAGGTTTTTAAGAGACATAGAAATGAGGTAGTGACTATGTTTAGAAACGAGAGGTTCTATTTTAATAAAATAGACAGGTATAGAAACAATCCAAAATAAATGTGGAAAACTTCTGGAAAAGACTAATAGTCAAGAAATGCCAAACACTGTAATCTTTGAAACTACTAATGGCCTAAAACAGTTAACAAACAGCGTAGAAATATCTAGCAGTTTTAATGAGTATTTTATTTGAAAGCATTGAAAGTATTGTTCAAAGTATTGATAATTCTGAAACATGGTGTAATGTAAATAGTAATCTATATTTAAATTTTGAAAAATTTTAAGAGATCTCTATGCAGGATTTGTGAAAAATTGTTGGCAATTTAGATAATAAATTCTCACTACATGAAACGTTAAATTGCAGAATGGTAAACGAAGTTTTTGAAACCATTGGGCACGTTATGTTAAATTTAATTAATACATCTCTTACTACGGGTAGAATTCCTGATGATTAAAAATAAGTACTATCACCCCTATTAAAAAAATACCCAACACTATCAAAGCTGAAAAATTCCGACCAATCAATACTTTACCTCCTATAGAGAAAATATTAGAAATTGCTGTTTATCAACAATTATTAGAACATGTAACAAAAATAAAATCTTAATTAATAATCAATCAGGTTTTCGAAAACAATTCTCTTGTGAATCAGTGTTACAAGTTACATTATGTCACATAAAGAGTAATTTAGATGAAAATAAGTACGTAGTTGGTGTATTTCTTGATTTAAAAAGAGCTTTTGAAACCATTGACAGGACAATAATGATTTCTAAACTTAAACAGTATGGTATAGGTGGTACCGTTCGCGTCATAAAAAACTGGTACAACTCTTATAACCAAAAACCGTGTTTTTTGAGTTGTGTAAGTTGGTATTGTCACATGTGTCATTCTAATTTCTAGGGCACTGTTGCCAGTTCAACGGAAATATTATATGAAACCAGCTAAAAGCAGGGCTGTGCGACAGACCGCCAGTTTTGAGTTTACTAAAAACTAAAACATTATCGAACATTCTCTATCAGTCAGTCACATTTACTTAAACATGCATCCTAAAAAACTCTCCTATTACTATTGTAATTTTCCATAATCTCAATTAAGTACCCACAGATTTATTTGTGTTTTATTATAATTTATGAAAATATTTCAATTCAAAAATAATGATAGATAATCAATCTAGACATAACTTTAAAATATTATAATAAAACACTTCAGTGATCAGTCAGATATTGGATTGTAACTGTCACGTTTTGAAAAGAGTTTTTTCGTCCCGGATATTTTATAGCTTATAATACGTAGGATAAAGTATAATGTTGGTTTTTCACATTTATTGTTCTTGTAATAAATAATAATTTATAATAATAATTAATAATTTTGGTAGTTTGCCTCTTACTTAATTTATTGACACAAAATACAACTCGTGTTCGGTAGGTAATTGAAGTATAAAATTACAGTATATAAATTCCAATGTTCCCTGTGTCAATACCCTAGGTTTAAAGATCCTTCAAACATTTTGGATATTAGCTCAACCCTATCTCTGGTTATTAAATTTATTAGATACGGTTTTTTGTTGATGATGATAAAAATAATACCTATCTAAAAACTATGTACATTTTTGAACGTTATTTTTTATATATTTAGATTTTGTGCAATTTCTTATCGTTATCTGTAATGGCAACAACGAAATGATTCACGAACCATTGTGTCCAGTCTGAACACAGGTTTACATTGGGAAAAAAAAGTGTACCAGTTTTATATGACGGGAAGTGTACACTAATTGCGTGGTTAGAAAATTATTTACAAGATCGCGAACAGACAGTTCGATTTAAAGAGCAATTGTTATGTGAAATGGATAGTAATACAGGGATTCCTCAAGGTAGCGTATTAGGCACTCGTTTATTTATTCTGTACATTAACGATATCGATATTTTTGTAATTTGTGAATTTATTGATCTTTTTGCCGATGATACTCTAATCTGTGGTAGTGATGAAAATTTTGATGTAGGTATTCAAAAATGAACACTATTTTAGATATGGTTAATAAATATTAAAAAATGAATAAACTGAAGTTGAATGTGAAAAAAACAAAGGCAATAGTTTTAACTACCAAACATAAATAATATATATATATATATATATATATATATATATATATATATATATATATATATATATATATATATATATATATATATCTGAAATCATAAATTTAAATATTAATAATGAAAAAATTGAAATTGTCACAACAGTTAAATATTTGGGATGCCAGCTTGACAATATTCTGAATTTTGAGAGTCACCTCGAGTACATTCATAAAAAAATATCAAAAAAACTTACACAATTATTCAACCTCATTTTGACTATTGCTCATCAATCTTATTTAACATACCCCAATTGGGAGGATGTTAAATACTCTAAATTGGTTCTCTGTTGAAAATAGACTGTTTTTTTCACCATGATTTTGGTCTTCAAAATAGTAAATGGCTTATCACCTGAATATTTTGTAGAATTCATTTCTTTCAACAAAAGTATTCATTCTTATAATACCCGAGGTTTAGATGACATATATGTAACTAAAACTATGTATAAAAGTACGAAGAATTTGCTCTTTTTTAAAATCTTCCTTAAATTTAATCAGTTACCAACATCTGTAAAAAAATGTACTAGTCTCAATAATTTCAAAATGTTACTTACACAATATATACTTTCTTAGTGTACTTTCTTTATATTGTATATATAATAGGTTTTCTATTTAAATAAAGATCTACTTATCTATCTATATGAAATATAAATATATAAAGTATAATGTAGGTATGTACCTATAATTAAGGTATGAATAATAAAACCACTTGCAGGAGGATATTAGTTTGATTTGTTTTTATTAAATCACTTTTACTGTGTTTGACCTTGACCAATCCCTAGATAGATGCACTTGGGAATCTGGTGTAATTGTGAAATAAAACAAAATAAATGTTACTTGCATACATTTATTGCTTATATTTTATTGAACATAATATATATTGCAAATAGTAATAAGATGAAATATCAGGTTTTTACCAACCATTTTCTTAAAAACATTCTAAAATTTTTTTCTAAAACTAAATATCTACCTATAAAGTATAAAAGTAAAACCTACAAAAAGTTACCGTCCTGAAATTATTCCTGATTGCAAGTTGATTATTGATCCACACACTATTTTGATAATATTATCTGAATAACACAACAATTTATTATCAATACATGCATGTGGTGCTAAAAATGAAAATTCTCTCAATCTACGAATAACTCTTTCCACATGAATTCTCAAGCTAGCTATTCGTTTGGTCTCAAATACCTCATCTTTACTAGGTTTTGTACATACAGAGACACTCGGTGGCCTAATTAGGACACAACCTTTAGACATAAGTAAATGGTCAATATGTTTAAATCCCCTATCTGCCATAACAGCAACTTTTGAAGGTAAAATATTTAAAAAACCACTATGTTCTGCAATGACAGCATCAGATGTACGACCCCCAAATGCTGTAGATATATAATTTATGATACCATCAGGAGTGCAACATATTAAATATTTAAGTGTATTACATTTTTTATATTCCGACCATGTTAAAGATTGTTTCACTGCATCTGTTGGTTTCTCTATCTCTATTTCTAAACAATCAATTATACAATAAACATTGCAATATCAAGCTTGAAAAGATATTGGTAAATTTGATTTCACGAATGAAACCTGAGGTTGTATTATACATTTTCTTAAATATTTACTTATAATTGGAACAGATTTCGAAAATATTTTTGAAGCATAACTTTCAGTTATGCCAAAATCATCTGCTAGAGCTATAAAAGAAAGGTCTACAATCTAGATCTGTTTTGTAACTTTGTGATTGTACAATTCATTGTCATATTTTTACATTCAGTTCTCTTTTCATCATTAAGTTTTTTCACTTCACTGGGCGTTAAAGTATACTCACTACTTTCACTAAAATTTTCATGATCACTACTTTGTATGCTTAGAGTAGTTTCAGAAATATTGGCCACATAACTTGTTGATGGCTTCATCTCTACGTTGACTGGAATAATTTTGATTGGTGATAACCCTACTGTAAATCCACACTGTAGGTTACATTGAACATCTTTAGTCCTAACACTAGGACAGGTTTGTGAAGAGACATCCCTTTTCGAAACTTCAATGTCATTTGTTTCCAGCTGAATTTCCATAGGGTGAATGGTCTTACTACCACATGCAACTGTCTCCAAATTCTCCTGAATACAAACTGGATCTTGTGGCACCAAAGAAATAGCTTCATCAACAATTATTTTTGCAGTTCTCTTAGTACCTGCAGCAGTGGGATGATTTTCAAACGATCTTTTTCTATTTTGCTGGCAATCAAATATATGAGGCACTACATTAGTTTTCATTTTTTTCTGACCACCCATTAACTTGTATTTAACATAGTCATAGTTATCCATGTCTTCTTCAAGCTAGAATAAATAAATAAATAACTAAATAAGCCATATAAAAATATGTGTTATTATGAATGATAGTTTGTGGCAACAGTGTTGCCAGTTCGTTGTTCTCTTGTCCTGGAACGATCAGCGTGACGTCATATAGCTCGTCGTGTTGTTTAAAATGAAAAGCTGGCGATCATAACTTTAAATGTTCATTGTAAATTAAATATTGCGATTTGAGGGTTGATATTTGGTATGCGTTGTTTCTATATGTAGACAAATATAATAAATAAATAAATAAAACAATTGTCAAGTTCCCTATTATTGCAAAAGTGGATTATACAACAAAACAAATTAATATTTAATATAAATAAATAGATACAAAACAAGAGTTAAAAAATAATCTTGTTAAAAACAATTTAAGCCGCTTGTATGCGTCGTATAAAGATGTAAAATGGAATACTTAAAGAAAAACAACACTCTTTTTTATTACTTATTAACATTAGTCAACACCGCAACTGTCAAATAAGTATTACCAATTTATGCCAAAATATCACCTTCCTTTGATTACAGTTACAGTGTGTTCCGAATAAATAATGTTCTTCATAAAAACGCTTTATAATGCATTTATACAAATTAAATGAAACATATTATTGTGTATTTCTTTAAGTTAACATTAGTAGAAATCTTTAAATATTATTTCTACGCGTATATAATAAAATATATCTAGTGGCTGTAATATCAGTGTACTCGGCAAAGTGATTCTAAAAAGGAACACACCTACCGCCTAAATATTTCGTGTTGGTAACCTCACGGCATAGTATCACCACAGTATAGACAACAATTGTTGTCTATACTGTGGTATCACGGGCTATGACGCGGTTATTAGTGGTCTGTGATGACGCGGTTCACTGGTTCACGTGCAACGGAGAAGTAAATTACAAAGAATATAAAGCGTCTATATTCTTTGTAAATTAGATGAAGTCGAACAGTCGAAGTATATATTGTTTGGTATTATTACAGACTGTGCTGTTAAGACATGGTTGCTAACAAAGAGTTTTTTAAAATTAAATACAGGTTATATTTTTAAAAATATTTTTCAGGTAAGTCAACCATCTTTTTGGATATGTATACCTTAATATATCAATATAAATAGTAGGTTTTTGGTTTATTTTCTTAAATCAGGTCTGGGTAAATAAAACTTATATAATTTTGATATATTAGGGGAGGGAAATACATTTAAAGTGGTTTTTTTTTTAAAGAGGATATAAGGAGTACTGACCAAACTCACTTTTGATAAATTAGAATTTTGTTAGTTTTTACATTATATGTCTATTGTTAATATTTCTATATCTATATACATATTGCTATCAATATATTTATCATTGATATTTTGCGTTTTATTTCAGTTTCTACTAACAAGTATATAATATAGCAAGATAAGATTAGTCTTTAGTATTTTGTATTTCAGGTGATTATCTCCAGTATCATTATTTTCAGTCATTCCTTACTTCAAAATCTTAACTATTGTTGAGTTGGCACCCTTATTCTTTTCTACTTGTCATCCTTTTTATATAGATTTATTCCCAGTGACCTTCCTTAGTTGTATCACATTTGATATTACAGGTCTCATTTCGTTTCTTGTCCCATCAGTTCATCTTTAAAGCCACGATTCAGTGCATTAAAGCTAGCCCGAATCCTCACTTGAGATTTAGTGTCTCTTTGGCTATTTAAATTTGTTCCTCTGAGCTTAGCCATATCTTTAGTATTTTGCATCACCTCTCTTCCAGTGCTTCTGAAATTTGTAAGCTATACCTACGCTTCCTAAAATCCAATACTCCCGAAGTATAGAGGTTTCAATTGGCTAGACCCAACGTGTGGCGTCTGTTCCACTTCTGGCTTAAAAAAAATATATCTCCTTTAACTTTTGGTTTTGATCTTGGGTTGTTATGGTTTTCACTAGTTGTGCTTTTAGATTTTCATTTTAACATTTAGTTTTTGTACTTCAAAATTTTTTTTTATATCTATACCTTAAATCAACTTGTTTTGCTATATTCTGTGTAGACTGAATAAATTGCTTTGGTTTTGATTGGTTAAATAACTATTTTAGATTAATAATAAATAAATTAAAAATTTAAATAACTTAAAGTTAACTATTTCACATATTTTACAAGTCCGGAGTAGTCAATAAGTTGAGTCACTACCTCGAAATAACAGTTTTTGAAATTTTAGGTTCCTTTGGGAGTTGTAGCAGTATATTTCATTGGATTTCACGACTGGACCAAAACAAGTAAACATTACTGGTATAGGTATCCCTTCAGAATATTAACTTGGAGTCAGAGAGTAAGTACTACTTTTACTCATTCTCTTGTATATCTCTCAGTTGTGTTGTATGTCTCAGTCCAGAGAAAATGGCGTCGCTGTCTGCGCGAGTAAAATTGCGCGAACTTTCGCGCCAAAGCCGAGTGGGAATACTGGTTGTTGTCTATACTGTGATATATGGTTGTCGATGGTGGCTTAGGTATATTTTTTAAATTATTTTGTTGATCATTTCCTTCTTTGCTCTCTTCAGTGATCATGCTAAACGAACTGTTTGTGTTCAGTGGCTTTTGCAGCCAATAGTCACCATTTTGTTTGTTTTTTACATTTTCCCTCATCAGGACTTCTCTATTCATTTTTGTGAATGTGAAAGATTTGGTTGAGATAAATATTGTGGGATAATTGGTTGCATTTGTGTGGGTAAACCTCGCATCTGTTGATTTACAACCTGTTGGTAGTCTCCTGGGGCTGTGCCATTGGCAGTGGGAAAAATATTGTTAATAAGAAATTATTTTGTTATAGCACTTGTTTTATTTTTATTTATTTTGATCACTGATAATTAGTAACACTAATTTATATAATTAGTGTTATTAATTATCATTAATAAGTGTAAATACTTGAATGTACAAAATAAAAGCCTGTCTGAGATTTAACTGTTTTTATTTAATAAGAATAAACTAAGACTTACATTAAAAATAAGTCAAATAATTTATGTGGTAAAATTGTTTACAGCTGCCTGCTGCCAGCTAACTGCACCATTGCTATTAAAAAAATCTTGAAATTCTATCCTGATATCTTTGGCATTTGTAGTACAACGATTTCCAGCTTGCCTACTAATTCCCTGCATTTTACTTAACAAATCTTCATCCTCCTGGTTCTCTGTATATATTGAAGAGGTTTTTAACAGGTAGTTGTGTAAAATACAACATACTTTTGTAATCATACAAACTTTTTCGACATTGACATTCATTGTGTCTAGTAAGATACGAAATCTATTACAAAGAACACCAAAACTATTCTCTACAGTTCTTCTAGCACGGCTGACTCTATAGTTATAAATCCTTTGTTCGTTTGTTAAACTATGAGACCTATAGGGTTTCATTATATTTTCTTTTAAAGGAAATGCATCATCTCCTACAAATACATAAGGAATTGATTTATCACGCCCTGGTAAACATTTTGCAGGAGGTAATTTAAGGCTTCGATTTGTCAATGATGCAGACAAAGCACTCCTTTGAAATACACCTCCATCATTAATACGACCATTTCTTCCTATGTCTACAATAAGAAATTGACCATCTGCATCTACTACAGCAAAAAGTACAATGCTGTCAGTTCCTTTATAATTTCTATAATATGCTCCATCCTTTTTAAGAGGCCGAAATTTCACATGTTTTCCATCCATAGCTCCTACACAATGTGGAAACTGCCATTTGCTATTAAATTTATTACTAATTTCCTGCCATTCTTCTTCTGTTTGTGATGCCTGCAAGAAAAACAATTTGAATTGATATTTTGACTTAAGCAAATTCAAACATCTACTTTTGTGCATTTTATATAGATAAATACAAACCCTTAAGTATTCTTTTTCACCATTGATATATTAGGGGAGGGAAATACATTTAAAGTGGTTTTTTTTTTAAAGAGGATATAAGGAGTACTGACCAAACTCACTTTTGATAAATTAGAATTTTGTTACTTTTTACATTATGTCTATTGTTAATATTTCTATATCTATATACATATTGCTATCAATATATTTATCATTGATATTTTGCGTTTTATTTCAGTTTCTACTAACAAGATTATAATATAGCAAGATAAGATTAGTCTTTAGTATTTTGTATTTCAGGTGATTATCTCCAGTATCATTATTTCCAGTCAGTCCTTACTTCAAAATCTTAACTATTGTTGAGTTGGCACCCTTCTTCTTTTCTACTTGTCATCCTCTTTATATAGATTTATTCCCAGTGACCTTCCTGAGTTGTATCACATTTGATATTACAGGTCTCATTTCGTTTCTTGTCCCATCAGTTCATCTTTAAAGCCACGATTCAGTGCATTAAAGCTAGCCCGAATCCTCACTTGAGATTTAGTGTCTCTTTGACTATTTAAATTTGTTCCTCTGAGCTTAGCCATATCTTTAGTATTTTGCATCACCTCTCTTCCAGTGCTTCTGAAATTTGTAAGCTATACGCTTCCTAAAATCCAATACTCCCGAAGTATAGAGGTTTCAATTGGCTAGACCCAACGTGTGGCGTCTGTTCCACTTCTGGCTTAAAAAAAATATATCTCCATTAACTTTTGGTTTTGATCTTCGGTTGTTATGGTTTTCACTAGTTGTGCTTTTAGATTTTCATTTTAACATTTAGTTTTTGTACTTCAAAATTTTTTTTTATATCTATACCTTAAATCAACTTGTTTTGCTATATTCTGTGTAGACTGAATAAATTGCTTTGGTTTTGATTGGTTAAATAACTATTTTAGATTAATAATAAATAAATTAAAAATTTAAATAACTTAAAGTTAACTATTTCACATATTTTACAAGTCCAGAGTAGTCAATAAGTTGAGTCACTACCTCGAAATAACAGTTTTTGAAATTTTAGGTTCCTTTGGGAGTTGTAGCAGTATATTTCATTGGATTTCACGACTGGACCAAAACAAGTAAACATTACTGGTATAGGTATCCCTTCAGAATATTAACTTGGAGTCAGAGAGTAAGTACTACTTTTACTCATTCTCTTGTATATCTCTCAGTTGTGTAATATGTCAGCTTTTAAGGTAGAGCATCTATTAGCTCCTGAATTAGGGTATGAGTTGAGAGTCCGTCATTTAACCAGTCCATTGTTAAAAACAGTTGATGAAAAAAGGGGTGTTCTGAGAGGTGCTTTGAAGCAAGCTTCAGCAAATAGGAGTAATGTTGTTCTGTCAACTTCCAATCTTAATTTTAGTGATGAGATTCCTGAAATAGAGGCTACTCTTGCAGATTTGAAAGTGAAAATTGGTTCTTTTGTTGGTTCCCCTTGTGACACTGCCTATGGTCGTTATACTTCTTGGTTAGGTCATGTTGCAGGTAGAGTCCATCTGTTAGAATCTACAACAGAGGAAGAGGATGAACTAAATAAGTCTCTTAATCTTAGAATTCTTACTCTGGAAGGTGAACTTGATTTTAGAGTGACTCCACAGGCTCATTCCACTCCTCATAATGCTAGTATTTCTGTAAATTCCTTTCCTTTTGTTAAGTCTGCTCCTATTCATAAATGGGGTGTACATTTTTCAGGACAATCAAATGAAAATGTTGGTAGTTTCTTGGAGAAGGTAGAATGTCTGCGTATAGCACGTGGTAACAGCGAGGAAGAGTGTTACTCTTCTGCTGCTGACTTATTTAAAAATTCAGCTTTTACTTGGTACCTCAATAACCGAGGTAGTTTTGCTTCTTGGCAAGAGTTAGTTGCCAAACTTAGATCAGATTTTCTCCCTTATAACTACGAGGATAATCTCCTTGATGAAATCAAGTCTCGTAAACAAGCTCCACAAGAGAAAGTTACAATTTTTATTAACGAGATTGTTAGTCTGTGTAAACGTCTGGAGACTCCTCTTTCTGAACCTCATATTGTCAGGATTATCAAGAAAAATTTGTTGCCATCGTACCATTCTAGTCTGGCACTTACGGATATTCCCTCGATTGTTGATCTTACTGAAAAATGTAAGAAGCTGGAAGAAGTTTTGTCATGGACGTCTGACAGTGTGTCTAGAGCTCCTATTCGGCAGATGTTTAGAAATCCTGATTCGTCCTATTCGGGTAGACCAAATTATTCTCGGTCTGATAATGTCTCTGCTTTTAACTCAAAGATTACCTGTTGGAATTGTCGTCAATCAGGACATGGGTATTATAAATGTTCTGAAACTAGAATTCGGTTTTGTTATGGATGTGGACGTCAAGGTGTCCGCAAATTTGAATGTCAATTCTGTTCGGGAAACGACAGAAGGGGTGGGTTGTCCCTGGCTCCCGCTCCTCAACGAAATACAGGGAATACAGTCGAAAATCCTCAAACACCAGGAAGACGTTTCTGGAGTCTGGATGCTCAAGCATCCACCAGTCAAACTTTTCATCCTCCACCGAAAGACAAAAGTTTTTGTTAGTTTTTGTAAAAGAATGATATCTGTCTCTTCGTTTAATATCTCTTATGTCAATGCAGTTAAAGATATGAGTAGACTTAATGCTCGTGAAGTAGAGCAGTTAAATAATGTTATCAAATCATTCTCTTCTATCTCTTCGAAAAATAAGTTGGGTAAAACTCATCTCATCGAACATCACATTGATGTGGGTTCGTCCAAGCCCTTCAGGCAATATCAATATCCCTTGCCTCAAGCCTGGCATGAAAGCCTAGTAAAGGAGGTAGATGAAATGCTAAAGTTAGGTATTATTGAGCCCAGTACTTCTTCTTTTTGTAGCCTTTTGTGGTTGACAAAAAAGAAAGACTGGACTTTTCGTGTCTGTTTTGACGGACGTAAACTTAACAGTATAACCATGAACAGAGATGCGTATCCTATACCTCGTATAGATATCATCCTGAGTAAGTTACAAAACGCTAAATTCATTTCATCTATTGAGTTGAAGAAAGCATTTTTACAGATTCCACTGAG
Organism: Diabrotica undecimpunctata; assembly: GCF_040954645.1. Lineage (NCBI taxonomy): Eukaryota > Metazoa > Arthropoda > Insecta > Coleoptera > Chrysomelidae > Diabrotica > Diabrotica undecimpunctata. Next base: position 73,289,803 of record NC_092811.1, on the reverse strand, counting down.
CGAAGAGAGTAAGAAGCTCACTGCTTTTGCAGTCAATGGAAAAGGATTGTATCAGTTCACTACAATGCCTTTTGGTCTTGTGTCTGCTCCGCAGACTATGTCTCGGTTAATGGATTTGGTAATTGGTCCTGCTTGAGATCCTTTTTGTCAGTTTTATCTTGATGATATTCTTATTACTCCTGATTTTGAAACTCATATCTCTGTATTGCAGCAGTTGTTTCAGCGTTTAAATGATGCAAATTTGACTATTAACTTAGATAAAAGTAGCTTTTGTCGTGAGTCTATTAAGTTTTTGGGATATGTTGTAGATTCACATGGTCTCCATACTGATCCTGATAAGGTATCGGCTATTCGTGATTTTCCAGTGCCTAAAAATACCACTCAAGTCCGTCGATTGTTAGGAATGGTGGTTTATTACAAAAAATTTGTCAAGTCTTATTCTACCTTGTTGTCCACTATCACTGATCTACTTCAAAATAGGAAAAAGGGACAAAATATTGTGTGGACTCCTGAAGCTAATGAAGCTTTCATTAAAATCAAGGAGGCTCTCACAAATTCCCCAGTTATGGTAGCACCGGATTTCTCTAAGCCTTTCTATTTGATGACTGATTGTACAAACACAGCATCTGGTGGGGTACTCTATCAAATTGTTGATGGAGAAGAACACCCTATAGCCTACACCAGCAGGAAATTAAATAAAGTCCAGAAAAATTATACTACAACTGAAAAGGAGTTGTTAGCTATAATTACAGGTATTGAACATTTTAGATATTTTCTTGAAGGTCGTTCGTTTACGGTCATAACTGACCACAGTAGTTTGGTGTGGTTACAAAGTATGAAGAACCCATCTCCTCGTTTGGCTAGGTGGATTTTAAAATTGGCACAATACGATTATAAAATTGTTCATCGTAAAGCTTCAGGTGTAGTAGTCGCTGATGCACTCTCTAGAACTTTTGATATTAATTTGTTAGACTTATCTTCCTTACAACCAGATGACTGGTATCGGAAAATGTTGTATGATGTACAGAATGTACCAGGTAAATTTCCTGATTTTAAAGTTGAACATGGTGTTTTGTATAAACATGTCTTAAGTTCCATGGATGCCCTTACTGGAATGTCGGATTGGAAGATAGTCGTTCCAACTCCTAATAGAGCAGAGGTTTTGGCCACCTTTCATGACCATCCTGCGGCAGCTCATTTTGGTTTTTACAAAACTTTGCGTCGAATATCTGAACTTTATTACTGGCCTAAGATGCGTCAAACTGTACGTAGCTATATTGCTAAATGCAAAATCTGTGCTACATGCAAACCAACAAATCTTCCTCAACCAGGTTTAATGGGTAGTTATCTACAGATTGATTTTCCATTTCAACTTCTACCTTTAGATCTCATTGGTCCGTACCCTAGGTCTTATAAAGGTTCCCAATATGCTTTAGTAGTTGTTGATTATTTTACTAAATTTCTGCCACGATTCAGTGCATTGAAGCTAGCCCGAATCCTCACTTGAGATTTAGTGTCTCTTTGGCTATTTAAATTTGTTCCTCTGAGCTTAGCCATATCTTTAGTATTTTGCATCACCTCTCTTCCAGTGCTTCTGAAATTTGTAAGCTATACGCTTCCTAAAATCCAATACTCCCGAAGTATAGAGGTTTCAATTGGCTAGACCCAACGTGTGGCGTCTGTTCCACTTCTGGCTTAAAAAAAAATATATCTCCTTTAACTTTTGGTTTTGATATTGGGTTGTTATGGTTTTCACTAGTTGTGCTTTTAGATTTTCATTTTAACATTTAGTTTTTGTAATTCAAAATTTTTTTTTATATCTATACCTTAAATCAACTTGTTTTGCTATATTCTGTGCAGACTGAATAAATTGCTTTGGTTTTGATTGGTTAAATAACTATTTTAGATTAATAATAAATAAATTAAAAATTTAAATAACTTAAAGTTAACTATTTCACATATTTTACAAGTCCGGAGTAGTCAATAAGTTGAGTCACTACCTCGAAATAACAGTTTTTGAAATTTTAGGTTCCTTTGGGAGTTGTAGCAGTATATTTTATTGGATTTCACGACTGGACCAAAACAAGTAAACATTACTGGTATAGGTATCCCTTCAGAATATTAACTTGGAGTCAGAGAGTACATACTACTTTTACTCATTCTCTTGTATATCTCTCAGTTGTGTAATATGTCAGCTTTTAAAGTAGAGCATCTATTAGCTCCTGAATTAGAGTATGAGTTGAGAGTCCGTCATTTAACCAGTCCATTGTTAAAAACAGTTGATGAAAAAAGGGGTGTTCTGAGAGGTTCTTTGAAGCAAGCTTCAGCAAATAGGAGTAATGTTGTTCTGTCAACTTCCAATCTTAATTTTAGTGATGAGATTCCTGAAATAGAGGCTACTCTTGCAGATTTGAAAGTGAAAATTGGTTCTTTTGTTGGTTCCCCTTGTGACACTGCCTATGGTCGTTCTACTTCTCGGTTAGGTCATGTTGCAGGTAGAGTCCATCTGTTAGAATCTACAACAGAGGAAGAGGATGAACTAAAGAAGTCTCTTAATCTTAGAATTCTTACTCTGGAAGGTGAACTTGATTTTAGAGTGACTCCACAGGCTCATTCCACTCCTCATAATGCTAGTGTTTCTGTAAATTCCTTTCCTTTTGTTAAGTCTGCTCCTATTCATAAATGGGGTGTACATTTTTCAGGACAATCAAATGAAAATGTTGGTAGTTTCTTGGAGAAGGTAGAATGTCTGCGTATAGCACGTGGTAACAGCGAGGAAGAGTGTTACTCTTCTGCTGCTCACTTATTTAAAAATTCAGCTTTTACTTGGTACCTCAATAACCGAGGTAGTTTTGCTTCTTGGCAAGAGTTAGTTGCCAAACTTAGATCAGATTTTCTCCCTTGTAACTACGAGGATAATATCCTTGATGAAATCAAGTCTCGTAAACAAGCTCCACAAGAGAAAGTTACAATTTTTATTAACGAGATTGTTAGTCTGTGTAAACGTCTGGAGACTCCTCTTTCTGAACCTCATATTGTCAGGATTATCAAGAAAAATTTGTTGCCATTACGTATTTCCGTACCCTAGGTCTTATAAAGGTTCCCAATATGCTTTAGTAGTTGTTGATTATTTTACTAAATTTCAGTCACGATTCAGTGCATTGAAGCTAGCCCGAATCGTCACTTGAGATTTAGTGTCTCTTTGGCTATTTAAATTTGTTCATCTGAGCTTAGCCATATCTTTAGTATTTTGCATCACCTCTCTTCCAGTGCTTCTGAAATTTGTAAGCTATACGCTTCCTAAAATCCAATATTCCCGAAGTATAGAGGTTTCAATTGGCTAGACCCAACGTGTGGCGTCTGTTCCACTTCTGGCTTAAAAAAAAAATATATCTCCTTTAACTTTAGGTTTTGATCTTGGGTTATTATGGTTTTCACTAGTTGTGCTTTTAGATTTTCATTTTAACATTTAGTTTTTGTACTTCAAAATTTTTTTTTATATCTATACCTTAAATCAACTTGTTTTGCTATATTCTGTGTAGACTGAATAAATTGCTTTGGTTTTGATTGGTTAAATAACTATTTTAGATTAATAATAAATAAATTAAAAATTTAAATAACTTAAAGTTAACTATTTCACATATTTTACAAGTCCGGAGTAGTCAATAAGTTGAGTCACTACCTCGAAATAACAGTTTTTGAAATTTTAGGTTCCTTTGGGAGTTGTAGCAGTATATTTTATTGGATTTCACGACTGGACCAAAACAAGTAAACATTACTGGTATAGGTATCCCTTCAGAATATTAGTGAACTCATATCCATGAGTTTCTTTCTCATGGATATATGGTCACCAAATAGCCAGTTGGGATCATATCACAAAATTATATACAATGGAGAATCATGATAATGATCATTAGCTTATGCCGCGAAAGTTTCATTCGCGGCACAAATATTCAGTGGAAGAGTTGCTGCAGCAATGAAGATGTTAGCAACATACAGTAAGTATATACTACTAATAAAAGCAAGTCACTTAACGAAAAAATTAGGTATTAAAAGATAATTTACAATAAAATATATCCTTAAATGTTACATTTCCAGTAACATATGGTCTGAATTATTTTTAAAAGATTATTTGAATAGCTCCCTGTGTAAGCGTCAATTTTAAAATTTTTCAGGAAGCAAACAATAATCGTATTTAACAATTGTTTTTGAAAATATCAATTTTCTTTTTTTTTGTTTTGCAAATTTTATGCATTTTCAATATTGTATTAAAAAGAAAATATTTTTAGAACACTATAGGTTAGTGCATTAGAATTATTTTTTTATTATAAGACCACTGGTTAATAAATGGTGTTTGCAACATTCTTTTTATAAACATTAATAAAACATTCATTCTTGTTATACTCTGTAAAAACGTGTTAATTTTGTACTTGTCTATTTTAGGTTCTGATATGCCAAAGGAAGCTCTTCACACTGCAGAGTTTATTTTATTTATGGACAAAGTTTTTGACAGTGTGAATGGAGCAAAAGTGTTACCGGAAGGGGGAAAACGACTAAGAGTAGCCGTTACTAATAGATCGGAACATGAACATTTTTGGACAGAAGCAATAAAAGTATTTGAAACATTCAAATTTATAAATAGTAATCGTCAACCTCCTTCTGTAAAGAACTGGATTCACACTATCAAAGCTCTAAAATATTTGTGGAACAAATTGAATAAAGATAGATTTAAATTTTTAGCAATAAGAAATTTAAATCAAGATCCTCTAGAGAACTTCTTTGGATCGATTAGGTCTCATGGTATTAGGAATATCAATCCATCTTGCTATTCTTTTGTAAATTCTTTTAAATCATTGATAATAAATAATTATGAAGCATCACATTCAACTTCAGCATTCAACTTCATTGTCAAATTTAAAAGCTTTTTTAACAAAAACTCATGAACCAGTTAGTGATGCTAAAAATATAATAATTCTAAATCAAATAAACAATTTTCCAAATTTAAATGACATTGAAAAAGGTAAATTAACATATATATCTGGATATGTAGCAAAAAAATTATTAAAAAAAATCAAAAGATGTAAAATATGCAGGGCAGACCTAGTTGGAAAAAAGAAGATCTGAGTACATATAGCAGAATCTAGATTTATTGATGCAAGAGCATATTGCTGCAATGCATTGTTATATCCAAACTCTTCATATAATCAGTTAGTCATTAAATCAATACAGATTTTAATGGTAATAATACCTCAAATTTGTACAATTAAAGATATTAAATTTAATTTAGTATATCAATTAACAACTCAATTGGAATTTTGTTATGTCTTTAATTGTACGAATCCCAATATGTTGCAATTGTTTGCTGAATTTTTATGTTCTTTTCATATTTTTACTTGATGTGCAAATATTAACACACTATCAAAGCTCTAAAATATTTGTGGAACAAATTGAATAAAGATAGATTTAAATTTTTAGCAATAAGAAATTTAAATCAAGATCCTCTAGAGAACTTCTTTGGATCCATTAGGTCTCATGGTATTAGGAATATCAATCCATCTTGCTATTCTTTTGTAAATTCTTTTAAATCATTGATAATAAATAATTATGAAGCATCACATTCAACTTCAGCATTCAACTTCATTGTCAAATTTAAAAGCTTTTTTAACAAAAACTCATGAACCAGTTAGTGATGCTAAAAATATAATAATTCTAAATCAAATAAACAATTTTCCAAATTTAAATGACATTGAAAAAGGTAAATTAACATATATATCTGGATATGTAGCAAAAAAATTATTAAAAAAAATCAAAAGATGTAAAATATGCAGGGCAGACCTAGTTGGAAAAAAGAAGATCTGAGTACATATAGCAGAATCTAGATTTATTGATGCAAGAGCATATTGCTGCAATGCATTGTTATATCCAAACTCTTCATATAATCAGTTAGTCATTAAATCAATACAGATTTTAATGGTAATAATACCTCAAATTTGTACAATTAAAGATATTAAATTTAATTTAGTATATCAATTAACAACTCAATTGGAATTTTGTTATGTCTTTAATTGTACGAATCCCAATATGTTGCAATTGTTTGCTGAATTTTTATGTTCTTTTCATATTTTTACTTGATGTGCAAATATTAACACACTATCAAAGCTCTAAAATATTTGTGGAACAAATTGAATAAAGATAGATTTAAATTTTTAGCAATAAGAAATTTAAATCAAGATCCTCTAGAGAACTTCTTTGGATCCATTAGGTCTCATGGTATTAGGAATATCAATCCATCTTGCTATTCTTTTGTAAATTCTTTTAAATCATTGATAATAAATAATTATGAAGCATCACATTCAACTTCAGCATTCAACTTCATTGTCAAATTTAAAAGCTTTTTTAACAAAAACTCATGAACCAGTTAGTGATGCTAAAAATATAATAATTCTAAATCAAATAAACAATTTTCCAAATTTAAATGACATTGAAAAAGGTAAATTAACATATATATCTGGATATGTAGCAAAAAAATTATTAAAAAAAATCAAAAGATGTAAAATATGCAGGGCAGACCTAGTTGGAAAAAAAGAAGATCTGAGTACATATAGCAGAATCTAGATTTATTGATGCAAGAGCATATTGCTGCAATGCATTGTTATATCCAAACTCTTCATATAATCAGTTAGTCATTAAATCAATACAGATTTTAATAGTAATAATACCTCAGATTTGTACAATTAAAGATATTAAATTTAATTTAGTATATCAATTAACAACTCAATTGGAATTTTGTTATGTCTTTAATTGTACGAATCCTAATATGTTGCAATTGTTTGCTGAATTTTTATGTTCTTTTCATATTTTTACTTGATGTGCAAATATTAACAAAATATTAAAAGGAAAGACAGCAAAAAGAACATATGCAGACAGTATAAATCAATTGGCGCAAAAAAAATATTTAAAGTTGATTTCATGTAATCGAATGAACTATCTTATATTAAAGTCGTCCCAGGAACGCAACTTACCAATATTGGCAATATCATTTTAAAAGTCTTCTACTCTAAAATGTATAATATGGGTCTGAATTGTCAATATGATTGAGTCAGATAAAATTAAATTATTAGAAGAATTTTTTTCACTAAGTAACAAAAACAAAATTTGTATTTTGAGAACGATTTCCGAAGTGGAAATTGAAACGTCAATAAACTTATTTTTAACTTTATTGTGGCTTATTTCCCAACAAAATATTAATTAGTATTTCAAGTCTCACAAGATTAATTTTTCTATGATAAAATAACAGTGGTTTATTTGTGAGCCTAGATATGAGTCTGCATATGCTAGTATTTGTACACTCCCATTAATAATCGTCACTCTTGTTGTTATTCCAGATTCTCTAATAGCTTTCACTAAGAACAATCTTGAATACATGGCATGATAGGCTATCTCTCTGTCAAAGACCTATTTATGTCTGGAAAGTTCTTGATATTCCGTTCTGCACTCTAACCTTACACTCAACTGTTGAGAGGGTTGCTTTCACTAACCTCACTAAGTGTATTGGGATATTAAATTCTACCATGGCTTTGTATAGTGCGTTTCTGTCTACATTTTCCTAGGCACATCTAAAATATACATACAAATGGAGCGAGCCATGGCCGAATGCCACGTTAGGTAAACTGACGTTTTAGTTTGAGGTATCAGTTATTGATAGGGGAGGATAAGTAAAACTCTTTGTTCTTTCAGGATATGCTAAAATATGGTTATAATTATTTTCTCTTTCTACCTTATATATATATATATATATATATATATATATATATATATATATATATATATATATATATATATATATATATATATATATATATATATATATATATATATATATATAAAGGTAAAAGATATCAGCATAGCTCGCAACAAAGAAAAAAATAGAATAAAATATGTGTATAAGATGGAAGGCAACCGTATATACGTACTTCTAACTATTGGTTCTGTTTTATTGTTTTATTTTTATTGGTCTTCAGTACGGTGCAGTTAAGTTAGAAAAGAAGCATATTAACTTAGGAAAGGATCACTACAGGAGCAATGCGACCAACTTATGGCAAAAATGTTAAAAGACTCTGAGGTTTCCAGAGCAACAACCAACACATTCACGGAGGAAGCTAAGCTACCTGAGGAAAGGAATGCCAAACTGTTTCCACTATTGTTACAAAGTTCCGCTCTACAAAAACAAATATTTAGTAATGAAATCATTAGACATGATTATTTAGCACTTCAATATAATAAATATAATATAATAAATATCAATATAATAAATATCACGTACCTATTTAATAAATTATCCACAAGTCTTTTTTGTTGTCTTTTATGTTGCCGGTTCGTTCTATGAAAATTTGCCTTCTCGTTTTGTTTATTTGTTTTAGATAAATTTATTGACGGAACAGCGTCCTTTTTTAAAGAACGATGTTTTGCTGGTGTACGGTGAACGATGTATTGCTGGCCCAGCAATTCATGTTTTAAATTACGTTCATAATCACTTTCAATAACGTGCTTAGGGCAAACACGAGCAAATTTAACATTAAAACTATCCTGGCGTTTACACACATGTTTCCAAACAGTTTCCAAAACTTGCATTTTCTTGTCTATTGGAAAACTATAAAATGCTGTACCGGGTACAAAACTCTTGCACATATTGTCAACGGCACAACCATAGACTGCACACCTCATATTGCGAAAATTTTAAAGCCTTTAACACTCTCAAAATATTATTTTACTAAATATTGGCTATAAACCGTAAATGTACATAAATATCAAAACACAATATGGCAAAATTTAGCACAAACTGACGTCACATAAGCCACGCCTACATGCGCGGTATCGATGATGACTAATGATTGTTTAGTATAGGCGTTGGTAGAAAGATATTTGTTTTAGTTAAAAGTGGTGTTAGATCAAGGAATATCGTATTTATAATTAGAATATTGAAATATCAAATTTGGGATTAGAATATTAATTGTTTAGTTAAGGCGTGGTATAAGGATATTTGTTTTTTTTTAAGTTAAGTTAGAAGTTATTGTTACATTAGGAAATTTCATTTACTACAACTGTTTAATATCCAGGTATGTAATATGATTCTAATAATATATAATCAAATATTAAATTACCCTAGTTCGGTTTGGGTTCTTGGATATATTTAAGTGTCCTACCCTGACTTAAAACTGCTGAGCCATCTGGGTTGTTTTGTTCTAATACAGTTTTGTGTCCTAGTCCAAAACTTTGCAACAATCATAGGTAAATCTTGATAGTTCCAGTTCCGAAATATAAAAACTCGTTTAAAAATATTTACTTGAGTAATTGTATCCCACATTAAGTTATAGCTTTAAATGTTTTAGGAAAACATGGGGCCATGGAACAAAAAATGTGCCATAATGGGATGCGAAGATAGGAATTCACCACGGCACAGGTTTCCGTTGCCTAACAAATTTCCTGATCGTTTTAAAATGTGGTTAGAGACCACTGGTAACTCGACTTTGATGACGAAAGACAAACAATTGATTTATAGATCGGAAAGAATCTGTGATGTACATTTTGCAGACCATCACAAAGGGCCTAATAGAACACTTACAGTGTTTGCAATACCCACAAAATGTTGTCCTATAATATCATCATCACCTGTTGAAATACTTACTACTCCTGGTCAAAGTAAAGATGTTAACTTTCCTTCAACATCAGCCAAAGACCATACATATTCGATTCCAACTACAGTTTGCCAAAGTGCAGAGATTCATTTACCGTCAACATCATCTGCAGTGACTTACGAAACACTAAGCACTTGCTTACAAGGGATCACAAGGAAAAAAAAATGTAAGTAATATTTAGATGTTAATAGTTACAGAAACTAATTGGTAGTGACCATCTTGGTAACACTGGTAACTAGAAATGTGTGATTGTGAGAGGTTTTATTGTCTAAATCTTGTTTATTGAAATCTATGGTCTTTATTTAGTTAAATTACAACACATTTTCATCAATATACTTAAATGTGTTTTATTAATAAACTATTATGGAATGGAATAATGATATATATCCTGCAAAAGTATGTCATAACACAGAATAATATTAAGTACCTACTAAAAGTATAACACAGAATAATATTAAGTACCTACTAAAAGTTTTTTAATTTTATCTTTTGGTTTATATTAAACATTGAAGAAAAAAACAAAAATTTGCTGCACAAGTGTGTATGGTGAGCATATTGAAGAAGAGGTACAATTTTTATTTTTTGGTAGTTGACATTGAAGTATATTTGTAATAAGTCAATATTTGGGTTAGGCATTTTGTCTTTAAAATTTTAAAATGATTTCTGGTGATGCTGTAAGTGTGAAACAAAGTACAAAATTTACAATAATCTGTAAAGACTTATTCATATTTTAGAGAATATTTGCGTGGCTTTTTGGACAAATATAATTCAGAAAAAACCGACCACAGGTGGGATTTGAACCTAAGGATTACCAGGTTCAAATCCGTAGTGGTCAGTTTTTTCTAAATTATCTAAAAAATTATCGAAACAAGAAACCTATGTTGTACTTATTTATATTAGTAATAAAAACATTTTGTTTCAGTTTCATTTACTTTGCTCAAAGAGTTGGGAGTAAACAAAACAAAAAATCTCACAGTTAGGGAAGCAGCCTTATACAATAGAGCGAAAAAAATTAGTAACAGTTTTTCTATGTATAAAAGAAGAAATCAAAGTAAAAAAGGTTTCACTATGGAAGAGACTATTAATAACATGACCAAAGACCTGGATCCCCATTTAGCAAATTTTTTAAAGTTGCAAATAAAAGCCTCAAAATTTAAACCAAAAGGGCGACGGTACAATTTGGAAGAGAAAGTTCTTGGATTGATTTTGCAGAGACAAAGTCCCAAGAGCTACAAGTTATTTGGGAAATTATTTGCAACTCCATCCAAAAACACTTTGAATCATATGCTCAATCGTATTCCAATTGATGCAGGAATTAATGAAACTATTTTTAGAAACTTAAAAACAGAATGTAGCCAAATTGAGTAAACGAGATAAAGTATGTATTTTAATGTTCGATGAAATGGCTTTACAACCACACTTGGACCTAAATGCCAAAAATAGAGAATTTGATGGATTTGTAGATTGTGGTGATGAAAGAAATAACAAATTTGCTGATCATGCCCAAGTTTTTATGATAAAAGGTGGGTATATGTTTGTAAAATAAAGAGAGTTTATTATTATTATAAACTGTTCAAATTTTGAATGTTATATACACAGTCAGACATATTCATATGTTATGATATCAAGAATTGTAACTTTGCATACAAATTCAATATATTTTAAGTTATATCTATTAAATACTACAAATACATTTTTTATGGGTTAATAGGGATTATGGGTGTCTTATATGTCAGATCTTAAAGGATGAATTATTATTATAGTTGCATCATTTGTTATAGGTATTACAAAAAATAGCGACATCATGGAAAAAATAGCGATATTGAGATGGCAATGGGTAGCACATGTAGCAAGACAAGACACCAACAGATGGTCTCATAAAGTGACATTCTGGAGACCTCGAGAAACAAAAAGAAGCGTGGGAAGACCCAAAAAGAGATGGATAGACGATATAACAGCTGTAGCTGGAAAGCAATGGATGAGAATTGCAAAAGATAGGGAAACATGGAAACAATTGGAGGAGGCCTATGTCCAACAATGGATGAATGAAGGCTGAAGAAGAAGAATTACCAAAAAATGGAAACAGCCAGTTGCCTACACATTCTCACAAGGAACCACTACTACAATTGATTTATGTTAAATTTAATTAATACATCTCTTACTACGGGTAGAATTCCTGATGATTAAAAATAAGTACTATCACCCCTATTAAAAAAATACCCAACACTATCAAAGCTGAAAAATTCCGACCAATCAATACTTTACCTCTGTTCAAGATAGTGGCTGCATAATTATTAAAAAGGGGAAATGTCAAGGTTGCCAATAGCAACTAATAATTAATCTGTATCATCTCTGTGTGTGTCAAGGGAATATAAAAAAGTCAGATCTTGAAATTCATTTTGTATAATTTTATTATAAGAATTTTTCACATTACGAATAGATAAATCATCAGATCATATCTAAGAAAAAGAACAAAACAAACATTGGTCCTTAGAGCTTCGGATATTTGTGCTATTCCACGCCATACAATCTACAAGATCAGCCGACAACGTTGAACGAGACAGTCGCAGAAATACATCGAGTGCTCCTTTGCCCCAGGCTTCAAGTCAAGTATACAATCCGATTGAACACATACTGACGATTTCACTGGACGGGACATCGAATCATCAAAAATCAGGGAAGTGAGCTTTTGTTCCTTACTTATCTGCCTTTCATTTCAATTTCCTAACTTAGACTTCTTCAATCTTGAAATTTATTGTTCATTGTTAGTTTACTTTGACACATAATAGTTAAAACATTTAAATTTGAATTAAAATGGGGGATTTGCCTACGTTAAAAAAGATAAGAGCATCTCTTAAAGCGCGATTAACCTCATTTATTAAATTTATTGATAGGGACTCAACCCACGGTGAGATGAATGAGCCAACTCGCGCTGAAATTGAATTGCGCATCGAAAACGCGAATAGTATTCATACTCAATATCAAGAAACCCAATTAAAAATAGAAAGTTTACTGGACGCAATAACTGAGGAAGAAATAAATTATAGAGAAACGTTCGAAACATCATTTTATTCAGTTATAATTAAGGCAAAACAACTGTTGACAACAACCTCGGCTAGTGCCTCCAGTACATCTAGTCCTACTAGTGAACATTTTGCATCCAATCATACATATACAACCTCCAATATAAAACTTCCTTCTATTGAATTGCCAAAATTCAGTGGCAACATAGAAGAATGGTTAGATTTTCATGACTTATTTGATTCGTTAGTTATAAAAAATAATAGTATATCTGAAATACAAAAATTACATTATTTAAGAGCATGCATAACAGGTTCTGCTGAGAGAGTCATTGCTTCTATACCTCTCTCTGCTTCTAATTTTACTGTTACATGGAATCTTTTGGTTGAGAGATATTCTAACAAGGAATTGTTGTTGCATAACCATATTAAAGCCATCTTCAATTTAAAGGCAATCAATAAAGAAGGTTCATTTTCAATCAGAAATTTAATTGATAAATTTTGTAGCAATCTTAGAGCTTTGGAGGCATTAAAACAACCAGTTGAACATTGGGATGCCCTTCTCAAATATATTCTTTTGGAAAAATTAGATTCTGAATCTGTGAAAGAATGGGAGAAGGCCAACAATGGTAAAGTCAGTCAAGTTTCGGACCTCATATATTTCCTAAAAACGAAGGCAGATACTCTAGAAAGATATAATCTAAATAAACCCAATATTCAAGGGACTTCTGTCAATAATCATGTCAAATTCAGACACAACAGTACTAAGGCTCTTGTAAGTACAAAATCTTCTTTTCTTTCTTGTCCTTTATGCAACCAGCAACACAAACTGGTTCACTGTAGTCAATTTCATTCATTAGACATTCCTGCCCGTATCAATAAAGTATGTAGATTTAAATTATGCTTGAATTGTCTGCATTCTGGACATCAACAAGCTACGTGCAAATATGGCGAATGTAAGAAATGTAACCAGAAACATCATACTCTTCTCCATGAATTTATTGAAAATCCACTAAATCCATTGTCTCAGTTTAATGATCAAGTAGTTGCTTCTCAGAGTAGCCCTCGGATACTTTCTAATACTTCTCAAAATCAACAAATCCTTCTATCAACGGTTGTTGTCCAAGTTCGTGACCATTTAGGGGTTGCTCATAATTGTAGAGCTCTTTTAGATAGTGGAGCTCAATCTAATTTTATCAAATCAAGTTTAGTTGATTTGCTGGGTATTTCAAGGGAGCAGGTTAACATTTCTGTAGTGGGTATCGCTCATGTTTCTTCTAAAATAAATCACAAATGTAATATTGTTATTAACTCTTTACAATCTATATATTCTTTCCCCCTAGAGTGTTTAATCATTCCACAAATATGTGGACAACTTCCAGTTTGTCAAATTGATGCGTCTTCGTTGCCCATACCTGCAAATATTCGTTTATCAGACCCAAATTTTCATACTCCTTCGGAAGTAAATATTCTGATCAGTGCTAGTATTTTTTGGGACCTGCTATGTGTGGGTCAGGTCAAGTTAGGTCCTGAAAAACCCATACTTCAGAAAACTAGATTAGGGTGGATCATTTCTGGTCCTTTAATAAATACCAGGGTGAATAGTCAGCAATCTACCATATGTGGATTATCACACAATATCGAAACTGACGGCCTTTCTAGGTTTTGGGAGATTGAGGAGTGCTCAGGTACTAAACTTCAGTCTCCAGAAAAGTTATTGTGCGAGGAGCACTTCAAATCAACCTTTAGGAGAAATTTGGATGGTCGGTTTATTGTGTCCATTCCTTTTAAGTCACAGGTTGACTCTTTGGGAGAATCCAGATCAATAGCTCAAAGAAGGTTCTATAGCTTAGAAAAAAGGCTTCTTAATGATCCTATCATGAAGGAGCAGTATGTTGCATTTATGGAGGAATACTTGTCTTTAGGCCACATGTCAAGAGTTACTGATTGTACTTTGCCAGTACATAGTTATTACTTTCCTCATCACGGGGTGATGAAGCAGGACAGTCTCACTACAAAACTCAGAGTAGTGTTCGATGGTTCCTGTCCGTCATCATCTGGTCATTCGCTCAACGATCTTCAGATGGTAGGTCCCGTCATGCAGAATGATTTGATATCTATCCTGTTGAGATTTAGAAGGTATCCATTTGTTGCATCTGCGGACATTGCCAAAATGTACCGCCAAATTCTTATTGATGATACTCAACGGTGTCTCCAAAGAATCTTATGGAGAAATCATCCGAAAGATCCTCTTCATTCATATGAATTAAATACAGTTACTTATGGCTCTACGTCAAGTAGTTATCTAGCCACTAGATGTCTCTATCAGCTATCATTAGAGCATTCTGATACATTCCCTCAAGCTTCTAAACTCATAGCTGAAGACTTCTATGTTGACGACTTGTTAACTGGTTCTGATTCGTTAGAGGACTTAATCCTTAATTGTAAACAAGTCTCTGAAATTCTTTCAAAAGGTTGCTTCCCACTTAGAAAGTGGACGTCAAACAATTCTTCATTTCTTAAGTCCATCCAGGAATCTATTTCATTAGACACTCCCTTCCTTTTTGGTGCCAATGAAAACACAAAGACACTTGGGTTACAATGGTGCCCTAGTTTAGATTCATTGTCCTATTCTATTGATTCAAATGTTACTCCCAAAATTATCACTAAAAGATCAATACTTTCTGGTATTGCTCAAATATTTGACCCTTTAGGTCTCTTAAGTCCATCAATCATTAAAGTCAAAATCCTTATGCAACTCCTTTGGTTAGAGAAGTTAGACTGGGATGAAGGAGTGCCATTGCATATTCAGTCTGAGTGGTTATCTTTCAGAGATCAGTTGCATGAGTTGAATAAATTGCAAATTCAAAGAAATGTAGTTCTCCCTAATTCTGTTCTTATTGAAATGCACGGATTCTGTGACGCAAGCGAAGTTGCTTATGGCGCAGCCATATATATTCGCAGTGTTGATAAAAAGGGTAACATTTTTATAAATTTACTTTGTGCTAAAAGCAAAGTAGCACCTGTAAAGAAGCTGAGCGTACCTCGCCTGGAACTTAGCGGAGCTTTGATCTTATCACGTCTTTCTAAAATGGTTACTACTTCTTTGAATATTCAGTTCAATAAGATTTTTCTGTGGTCTGACTCAACCATTACCTTGGGCTGGATAAAAACTTCGTCACATGTACTAAAAACTTTCGTTGGTAATCGTGTTTCAGAAATTCAGTCCAACACAGATCCCGAAAATTGGAGACATGTACCTACGGATTGTAACCCTGCTGATTTACTCTCTCGAGGAATTGAACCTCAGGTTCTAAGCTCTTGTTCATTTTGGTGGCACGGCCCGTCATTCTTGCTAGATTCTCCTGAAACTTGGCCAGTTCAAGTATCTTTTGATAAAGAAAAACTTCCAGAGTTTAAAACTATTAGCAACCAATTTATGATAGTTTCGTCTACTCCATTATTTGATTTTGAAAAATATTCGAGTTTTTCAACCTTGGTAAGGTCAGTGGCTTACTCTTTGCGTTTCTACTACAATTCTCAACGAAAGAACAAGGCCACTCGTGTTTTGGGGCATTTAACCACACAGGAGATTAACAATTCTACCCTTACTCTAGTTAAGTTGGTACAAGCTGAAGGTTTCCCATCTGAGATTCAGTGCTTAAGAAGAGGTAATGCAGTTTCTTCTAAAAGCAGAATCTTATCACTTAATCCCTTTTTAGATCCAGAAGGATTACTCAGGGTCGGTGGTAGATTAAGTAATTCAAACTTTTCTTATCAAAAGAAACATCCTATTCTAATTCAATCTAACCATAAGTTTACTATTCTATTTTTCCGTCAAGAGCATTTCAAGCTGTGCCATGCAGGACCTCAACATCTCCTAGCTCACGTGCGTGAGAAATATTGGCCTGTACATGGAAAATCATTGGCTAGGAGAACGGTTCGCGAATGCTTGCGTTGCTTTCGCTTCAATCCCGATCAAGTTAATCCCATCATGGGAGATCTTCCCCAATCAAGAGTCACCCCCTCATTTCCATTTGCTGTTACAGGAGTTGATTATGCTGGTCCATTTGCCCTCAGAACTAGTCGTCATAGGGGTGCTTCTTCATATAAAGGTTATATTAGTTTATTTGTTTGCCTATCGACAAAGGCCATTCATTTAGAGGTGGTAACGGATCTTTCCACCGAAGCCTTTATGGCGGCAATAAAACGATTTATAGCTAGAAGGGGCAAACCATGTCAGATGATGAGTGATAACGGAACCACATTTGTGGGTGCCAACAATTCTTTGTTGGAATTGGGTAAATTTTTGAAAACCAATGGTAATAAATTCCCTGATATGTGTGCTAAATCTGATATAAATTGGAAGTTCATACCGGCTCATTCTCCTCATTTTGGCGGTCTCTGGGAGGCTGGAGTCAAATCGGTGAAGGCTAACCTCAAACGAGTTATGACAGATACGAAATTAGATTATGAAAGATTTGTTACATTACTAACTCAGATTGAAGGAGTATTAAATTCTCGTCCTTTGAGTGCATTGTCTTCTAACTCTTCTGATCTTTTGCCTTTGATACCAGCTCACTTCCTCATTGGAAGAGCCATGGATTCCGTTCCAGAAATAAATCTATCAAACTCATCCATTACCAGTTTGTCTAGATTCCAGCAGTTGCAGCAACTTCGCCATCATTTTTGGAAACGTTGGTCTCTGGAATACATCTCCGAATTGCAAGAACGGAAGAAATGGAAAGTCAACCAATCTAAAATTCAGACTGACACACTCGTCCTCATCAAAGAAAGAAATTTACCTCCTTTAAACTGGTGTCTTGGGCGCGTAGAAGTTTTGCATCCCGGCGCTGATGGAGTTAAACGAGTGGTTACCATAAGAACTTCAAAAGGACTTATAAAGCGAGCTGTTACAAACATTTGTCCACTTCCGGTTCCTAGTGATCAAAGTGAAGGTGCAATCACGTCTTAAGTTCTAGAACTGTTAATGCGTCTTAGTTAAAGAACATTTGTTTGATTTTTAAACTTAAAAGTTTATAATAATTATTGAAGATGTATTTGTTTATTTTTTATTGCATGTAATGCATTTCCTCATTTACTTGCTTACCTGTTAAATTGAAAGCGATCCTTTCAAGGTGGGGGGCATGTTCAAGATAGTGGCTGCATAATTATTAAAAAGGGGAAATGTCAAGGTTGCCAATAGCAACTAATAATTAATCTGTATCATCTCTGTGTGTGTCAAGGGAATATAAAAAAGTCAGATCTTGAAATTCATTTTGTATAATTTTATTATAAGAATTTTTCACATTAAGAATAGATAAATCATCAGATCATATCTAAGAAAAAGAACAAAACAAACAACCTCCTATAGAGAAAATATTAGAAATTGCTGTTTATCAACAATTATTAGAACATGTAACAAAAATAAAATCTTAATTAATAATCAATCAGGTTTTCGAAAACAATTCTCTTGTGAATCAGTGTTACAAGTTACATTATGTCACATAAAGAGTAATTTAGATGAAAATAAGTACGTAGTTGGTGTATTTCTTGATTTAAAAAGAGCTTTTGAAACCATTGACAGGACAATAATGATTTCTAAACTTAAACAGTATGGTATAGGTGGTACATTAATTGCGTGGTTAGAAAATTATTTACAAGATCGCGAACAGACAGTTCGATTTAAAGAGCAATTGTTATGTGAAATGGATAGTAATACAGGGATTCCTCAAGGTAGCGTATTAGGCACTCGTTTATTTATTCTGGACATTAACGATATCGATATTTTTGTAATTTGTGAATTTATTGATCTTTTTGCCGATGATACTCTAATCTGTTGTAGTGATGAAAATTTTGATGTAGGTATTCAAAAATGAACACTATTTTAGATATGGTTAATAAATATTAAAAAATGAATAAACTGAAGTTGAATGTGAAAACAACAAAGGCAATGGTTTTAACTACCAAACATAAATATATATATATATATATATATATATATATATATATATATATATATATATATATATATTGTTATGATGTGTTTTTTGTTTGAATGATGAGCAATGAGTATTTTTAATAATATAGGGTTTTTATCGCGGTTCTCAAAGAATTAGATTGTAAGTACTTTTTTAAATTATCTTTATTATAACTATTATGAAACAGACATATATATCTAACCTAGCCAATGTAAATTTAAAATAAACTATCTTTAAATTGATATTCTTATAAAACTAATTAAATTCTATAGACAATGTAAAATTTAAACAAACTATCTTCAAAATTGAAATTGTTATGACACTAACTAAATTATATTAACA
This sequence comes from Diabrotica undecimpunctata, assembly GCF_040954645.1. Taxonomy (NCBI): domain Eukaryota; kingdom Metazoa; phylum Arthropoda; class Insecta; order Coleoptera; family Chrysomelidae; genus Diabrotica; species Diabrotica undecimpunctata. The sequence goes on along the minus strand of NC_092811.1, from coordinate 73,270,765 downwards.
AAATTTTGTACCTTTCTTTCACTGAATGCCTAAATGAACTGTTTTCCACTATATAGATTCTAATCACCACTGAATGTCTTCGTACTTCAGTTATCCTTGTTTTTTGTGAAATTACTTTTTCCAATTATCAGCTTCTACCAATTTAAGATATAGTTTTCTTCACCAGCATTTATACACCACCAACCAAATCAGCAAACACCATTTATATTTATTCTTCTTTTCAATATACCAATATCCAATTATTATAAGTTGATTTATACCAATCTCCAATCATAATATAATTTTAATTCCTTCCAATGTCCATCCAATATTCTTCTAATATACTTTTATAATCTTCAATAATTATTTGTGTATAATTATAAATGTGCATTAAATATATGCATAATTTTTAATCTTCATTTAACTCACTATATTAAACAATTGGACTATCTCCAACTAACTTTCATATTTCTTATTAAACTGCTTGACTGACTTACTAAAACTGTGAACAATTGACTTCACTAACTAATCTACTAACTTTCATAATAAACTGCTTGACTTCTGACTAAAAAACTGCCATCTTGAATCCAAATCACGGGTATTTATATCTTTTTGGATATTCTAGAACCATCTGGTAAGATATCATGTTCCAATTTCGTTCTATTTCTTCGATATGGATGTTCTCGAAAAAATATCTGTTCCATCCACCCACATAATCATTATTCCAGAATGTTCGACCGTAAACAATGGTCACACTCTTCACTCTGGAGAATTCGTTAATGTTCCATTGATAATTTTGTTGACATTTAGGCTTTTCAGATCAGAATAAACATTCAAATTAGTAACTAACACTCTAATTTAATAAAATACACATTTCAAACAATATATTATTATAACCCCACTTTATATTCCCTATAATTCTTAATTTCTATCTGTCACTTCGAGAGTATTTTTGGTTGCCTATGCACATGGCTCACTTAAACATATTTACAACATTAAAATACAACTTTTTACAATTATTATATGATAATTTCTTAAAAATACCCTCACATAAATAATTTTTATTAAATTCTCTAGTATATAACTTATTTAAAACAACCAAATATCTAATATTATGTAGTATATAACTTATAAATTATTTTCTATAAACCCTAATCGTATCAATATATATATATATATATATATATATATATATATATATATATATATATATATATATATCTGAAATCATAAATTTAAATATTAATAATGAAAAAATTGAAATTGTCACAACAGTTAAATATTTGGGATGCCAGCTTGACAATATTCTGAATTTTGAGAGTCACTTCGAGTACATTCATAAAAAAATATCAAAAAAACTTACACAATTATTCAACCTCATTTTGACTATTGCTCATCAATCTTATTTAACATACCCCAATTGGGAGGATGTTAAATACTCTAAATTTCAAGGATTATTTAACCAACAAGAATTAATCTAAAATAGTTATTTAACCAATCAAAACCAAAGCAATTTATTCAGTCTACACAGAATATAGCAAAACAAGTTAATTTAAGGTATAGATATAAAAAAAAATTTTGAAGTACAAAAACTAAATGTTAAAATGAAAATCTAAAAGCACAACTAGTGAAAACCATAACAACCCAAGATCAAAACCAAAAGTTAAAGGAGATATATATTTTTTTAAGCCAGAAGTGGAACAGACGCCACACGTTGGGTCTAGCCAATTGAAACCTCTATACTTCGGGAATATTGGATTTTAGGAAGCGTATAGCTTACAAATTTCAGAAGCACTGGAAGAGAGGTGATGCAAAATACTAAAGATATGGCTAAGCTCAGATGAACAAATTTAAATAGCCAAAGAGACACTAAATCTCAAGTGACGATTCGGGCTAGCTTCAATGCACTGAATCGTGACTGAAATTTAGTAAAATAATCAACAACTACTAAAGCATATTGGGAACCTTTATAAGACTTAGGGTACGGACCTACGTAATGGCAACAAATTTTTCTTGATAATCCTGATAATATGAGGTTCAGAAAGAAGAGTCTCCAGACGTTTACACAGACTAACAATCTCGTTAATAAAAATTGTAACTTTCTCTTGTGGAGCTTGTTTACGAGACTTGATTTCATCAAGGAGATTATCCTCGTAGTTACAAGGGAGAAAATCTGATCTAAGTTTGGCAACTAACTCTTGCCAAGAAGCAAAACTACCTCGGTTATTGAGGTACCAAGTAAAAGCTGAATTTTTAAATAAGTGAGCAGCAGAAGAGTAACACTCTTCCTCGCTGTTACCACGTGCTATACGCAGACATTCTACCTTCTCCAAGAAACTACCAACATTTTCATTTGATTGTCCTGAAAAATGTACACCCCATTTATGAATAGGAGCAGACTTAACAAAAGGAAAGGAATTTACAGAAACACTAGCATTATGAGGAGTGGAATGAGCCCGTGGAGTCACTCTAAAATCAAGTTCACCTTCCAGAGTAAGAATTCTAAGATTAAGAGACTTCTTTAGTTCATCCTCTTCCTCTGTTGTAGATTCTAACAGATGGACTCTACCTGCAACATGACCTAACCGAGAAGTATATCGACCATAGGCAGTGTCACAAGGGGAACCAACAAAAGAACCAATTTTCACTTTCAAATCTGCAAGAGTAGCCTCTATTTCAGGAATCTCATCACTAAAATTAAGATTGGAAGTTGACAGAACAACATTACTCCTATTTGCTGAAGCTTGCTTCAAAGCACCTCTCAGAACACCCCTTTTTTCATCAACTGTTTTTAACAATGGACTGGTTAAATGACGGACTCTCAACTCATACTCTAATTCAGGAGCTAATAGATGCTCTACCTTAAAAGCTGACCTATTACACAACTGAGAGATATACAAGAGAATGAGTAAAAGTAGTACTTACTCTCTGACTCCAAGTTAATATTCTGAAGGGATACCTATACCAGTAATGTTTACTTGTTTTGGTCCAGTCGTGAAATCCAATAAAATATACTGCTACAACTCCCAAAGGAACCTAAAATTTCAAAAACTGTTATTTCGAGGTAGTGACTCAACTTATTGACTACTCCGGACTTGTAAAATATGTGAAATAGTTAACTTTAAGTTATTTAAATTTTTAATTTATTTATTATTAATCTAAAATAGTTATTTAACCAATCAAAACCAAAGCAATTTATTCAGTCTACACAGAATATAGCAAAACAAGTTGATTTAAGGTATAGATATGAAAAAAAATTTTGAAGTACAAAAACTAAATGTTAAAATGAAAATCTAAAAGCACAACTAGTGAAAACCATAACAACCCAAGATCAAAACCAAAAGTTAAAGGAGATATATTTTTTTTTAAGCCAGAAGTGGAACAGACGCCACACGTTGGGTCTAGCCAATTGAAACCTCTATACTTCGGGAGTATTGGATTTTAGGAAGCGTATAGCTTACAAATTTCAGAAGCACTGGAAGAGAGGTGATGCAAAATACTAAAGATATGGCTAAGCTCAGAGGAACAAATTTAAATAGCCAAAGAGACACTAAATCTTAAGTGAGGATTCGGGCTAGCTTCAATGCACTGAGTCGTGGCTGAAATTTAGTAAAATAATCAACAACTACTAAAGCATATTGGGAACCTTTATAAGACCTAGGGTATGGACCAATGAGATCTAAAGGTAGAAGTTGAAATGGAAAATCAATCTGTAGATAACTACCCATTAAACCTGGTTGAGGAAGATTTGTTGGTTTGCATGTAGCACAGATTTTGCATTTAGCAATATGGCTACGTACAGTTTGACGCATCTTAGGCCAGTAATAAAGTTCAGATATTCGACGCAAAGTTTTGTAAAAACCAAAATGAGCTGCCGTAGGATGGTCATGAAAGGTGGCCAAAACCTCTGCTCTATTAGGAGTTGGAACGACTATCTTCAAATCCGACATTCCAGTAAGGGCATCCATGGAACTTAAGACATGGTTATACAAAACACCATGTTCAACTTTAAAATCAGGAAATTTACCTGGTACATTCTGTACATCATACAACATTTTCCGATACCAGTCATCTGGTTGTAAGGAAGATAAGGCTAACAAATTAATATCAAAAGTTCTAGAGAGTGCATCAGCGACTACTACACCTGAAGCTTTACGATGAACAATTTTATAATCGTATTGTGCCAATTTTAAAATCCACCTAGCCAAACGAGGAGATGGGTTCTTCATACTTTGTAACCACACCAAACTACTGTGGTCAGTTATGACCGTAAACGAACGACCTTCAAGAAAATATCTAAAATGTTCAATACCTGTAATTATAGCTAACAACTCCTTTTCAGTTGTAGTATAATTTTTCTGGACTTTATTTAATTTCCTGCTGGTGTAGGCTATAGGGTGTTCTTCTCCATCAACAATTTGATAGAGTACCCCACCAGATGCTGTGTTTGTACAATCAGTCATCAAATAGAAAGGCTTAGAGAAATCCGGTGCTACCATAACTGGGGAATTTGTGAGAGCCTCCTTGATTTTAATGAAAGCTTCATTAGCTTCAGGAGTCCACACAATATTTTGTCCCTTTTTCCTATTTTGAAGTAGATCAGTGATAGGGGACAACAAGGTAGAATAAGACTTGACAAATTTTTTGTAATAAACCACCATTCCTAACAATCGACGGACTTGAGTGGTATTTTTAGGCACTGGAAAATCACGAATAGCCGATACCTTATCAGGATCAGTATGGAGACCATGTGAATCTACAACATATCCCAAAAACTTAATAGACTCACGACAAAAGCTACTTTTATCTAAGTTAATAGTCAAATTTGCATCTTTTAAACGCTGAAACAACTGCTGCAATACAGAGATATGAGTTTCAAAATCAGGAGTAATAACAAGAATATCATCAAGATAATACTGACAAAAAGGATCTCAAGCAGGACCAATTACCAAATCCATTAACCGACACATAGTCTGCGGAGCAGACACAAGACCAAAAGGCATTGTAGTGAACTGATACAATCCTTTTCCATTGACTGCAAAAGCAGTGAGCTTCTTACTCTCTTCGCTCAGTTGAATCTGTAAAAATGCTTTCTTCAACTCAATAGATGAAATGAATTTAGCGTTTTGTAACTTACTCAGGATGATATCTATACGAGGTAAAGGATACGCATCTCTGTTCATGGTTATACTGTTAAGTTTACGTCCATCAAAACAGACACGAAAAGTCCAGTCTTTCTTTTTTGTCAACCACAAAAGGCTACAAAAAGAAGAAGTACTGGGCTCAATAATACCTAACTTTAGCATTTCATCTACCTCCTTTACTAGGCTTTCATGCCAGGCTTGAGGCAAGGGATATTGATATTGCCTGAAGGGCTTGGACGAACCCACATCAATGTGATGTTCGATGAGATGAGTTTTACCCAACTTATTTTTCGAAGAGATAGAAGAGAATGATTTGATAACATTATTTAACTGCTCTACTTCACGAGCATTAAGTCTACTCATATCTTTAACTGAATTGACACAAGAGATATTAAACGAAGAGACAGATATCATTCTTTTACAAAAACTAACAGAAACTTTTGTCTTTCGGTGGAGGATGAAAAGTTTGACTGGTGGATGCTTGAGCATCCAGACTCCAGAAACGTCTTCCTGGTTTTTGAGGATTTTCGACTGTATTCCCTGTATTTCGTTGAGGAGCGGGAGCCAGGGACAACCCACCCCTTCTGTCGTTTCCCGAACAGAATTGACATTCAAATTTGCGGACACCTTGACGTCCACATCCATAACAAAACCGAATTCTAGGTTCAGAACATTCATAATACCCATGTCCTGATTGACGACAATTCCAACAGGTAATCTTTGAGTTAAAAGCAGAGACATTATCAGACCGAGAATAATTTGGTCTACCCGAATAGGACGAATCAGGATTTCTAAACATCTGCCGAATAGGAGCTCTAGACACACTGATTTAAGGTATAGATATGAAAAAAAATTTTGAAGTACAAAAACTAAATGTTAAAATGAAAATCTAAAAGCACAACTAGTGAAAACGATAACAACCCAAGATCAAAACCAAAAGTTAAAGGAGATATATTTTTTTTTAAGCCAAAAGTGGAACAGACGCCACACGTTGGGTCTAGCCAATTGAAACCTCTATACTTCGGGAGTATTGGATTTTAGGAAGCGTATAGCTTACAAATTTCAGAAGCACTGGAAGAGAGGTGATGCAAAATACTAAAGATATGGCTAAGCTCAGAGGAACAAATTTAAATAGCCAAAGAGACACTAAATCTTAAGTGAGGATTCGGGCTAGCTTCAATGCACTGAGACGTGGCTGAAATTTAGTAAAATAATCAACAACTACTAAAGCATATTGGGAACCTTTATAAGACCTAGGGTACGGACCTACGTAATGGCAACAAATTTTTCTTGATAATCCTGACAATATGAGGTTCAGAAAGAGGAGTCTCCAGACGTTTACACAGACTAACAATCTCGTTAATAAAAATTGTAACTTTCTCTTGTGGAGCTTGTTTACGAGACTTGATTTCATCAAGGAGATTATCCTCGTAGTTACAAGGGAGAAAATCTGATCTAAGTTTGGCAACTAACTCTTGCCAAGAAGCAAAACTACCTCGGTTATTGAGGTACCAAGTAAAAGCTGAATTTTTAAATAAGTGAGCAGCAGAAGAGTAACACTCTTCCTCGCTGTTACCACGTGCTATACGCAGACATTCTACCTTCTCCAAGAAACTACCAACATTTTCATTTGATTGTCCTGAAAAATGTACACCCCATTTATGAATAGGAGCAGACTTAACAAAAGGAAAGGAATTTACAGAAACACTAGCATTATGAGGAGTGGAATGAGCCTGTGGAGTCACTCTAAAATCAAGTTCACCTTCCAGAGTAAGAATTCTAAGATTAAGAGACTTCTTTAGTTCATCCTCTTCCTCTGTTGTAGATTCTAACAGATGGACTCTACCTGCAAGATGACCTAACCGAGAAGTATAACGACCATAGGCAGTGTTACAAGGGGAACCAACAAAAGAACCAATTTTCACTTTCAAATCTGCAAGAGTAGCCTCTATTTCAGGAATCTCATCACTAAAATTAAGATTGGAAGTTGACAGAACAACATTACTCCTATTTGCTGAAGCTTGCTTCAAAGCACCTCTCAGAACACCCCTTTTTTCATGAACTGTTTTTAACAATGGACTGGTTAAATGACGGACTCTCAACTCATACTCTAATTCAGGAGCTAATAGATGCTCTACCTTAAAAGCTGACATATTACACAACTGAGAGATATACAAGAGAATGAGTAAAAGTAGTACTTACTCTCTGACTCCAAGTTAATATTCTGAAGGGATACCTATACCAGTAATGTTTACTTGTTTTGGTCCAGTCGTGAAATCCAATGAAATATACTGCTACAACTCCCAAAGGAACCTAAAATTTCAAAAACTTTTATTTCGAGGTAGTGACTCAACTTATTGACTACTCCGGACTTGTAAAATATGTGAAATAGTTAACTTTAAGTTATTTAAATTTTTAATTTATTTATTATTAATCTAAAATAGTTATTTAACCAATCAAAACCAAAGCAATTTATTCAGTCTACACAGAATATAGCAAAACAAGTTGATTTAAGGTATAGATATAAAAAAAAATTTTGAAGTACAAAAACTAAATGTTAAAATGAAAATCTAAAAGCACAACTAGTGAAAACCATAACAACCCAAGATCAAAACCAAAAGTTAAAGGAGATATATATTTTTTTTAAGCCAGAAGTGGAAAAGAAGCCACACGTTGGGTCTAGCCAATTGAAACCTCCATACTTCGTGAGTATTGGATTTTAGGAAGCGTATAGCTTACAAATTTCAGAAGCACTGGAAGAGAGGTGATGCAAAATACCACAGCCACCTAAAGCTTACAAGCCGTGAAATAAAAATGGCAACGCCGCATCAGCTGTTAGAAGTAGTCCGACTGTAAAGAGCCCAACAAAATAATAAATAAAAGAGGAACATCATAATATTCGCTATAAAGTTAGAATTAAGTAAAAAAATCGTACAAAAGAGTCTGATAAGGTACATATATATCACATCTATTAAAACTGCAAAACATTGAATACAATGAGGTGTAATATTAATAGAATTTAAAAGTAATACAAGTGCACATTATTTACATAATTTATGTTAAAAAAAAAAGAAAATAATCTTTTAATATTTTTGTAAACAACTTGCAGTTTATTGAATTCTAGTATCCCTTGAGCGAATATTATATTTATTAAGAGTGGCTTAAAAAAATGTTATTGAAATTCCAGGTATTTATTTTTTTAAAGTTGAAAGCTTGCGCTTTTTAGATAAACTTTTAGTTAGTTTCTTTGTCATAATTTCATTATTCTTGTTTTTTGTGAAGTTATTTAACAAAGTATTGGAGAAAATCACAGAAATGTTAAAATATAGTTCTCTAACAGCTGTTCCACAAACATCTGTTTATGTCCTTCACATAAACAGATACAAGTAATTCCTTCCTAATGTTAATGTTTGAAATAACTTTTATACACTCATCACTGCACTGATTGTCAATATTTAATAAATAAAAACAAATCCTTTCTTCTACAACTTTTATTTGCCAGTTTTTTAACTCAACCCTCTCACTAAAACTTGGTAAAAATTTCTTGAAATCCACGATAAGGTCTTTGTTTTTGAGTTCTTTTATATTATTTTCTTCCCAGAGACTTATTTCTGCTCGTCTAGTTTCAGGATTTTTTCTTGTTGGTGGTTTTGGGTTAGATAAATATGACGGTTGGTTTTCAAAAATTCTTGGTATCGCATTCTCTTTCAACTTGGGAAAAACCAAATTTCGTTGAAGAACCGTACCATTTTTATCAATGAATGACTCACTTTCAATAATATCCGTTGCATCAAAATGTTTTTTACATACTACCGAACTAGAAGTTACTGTGAAATCTTCACGGTTAATAGATCTAACCCACTGAGTACATAACTACAGGTGATCGTTTTTGGGAAAAGAGAATGTACTTTGGGCCTTTTCATACTTTAAAGTAGTTGCATAATTTGATTTGCAATTTGGTACACTGCAGTGTCTCGGCATCTGTAATTAAAAAAATATGTTAGAATATCATATTACTACTCCCTGTACCAATAAATTAACATCGACTTGGGGTTTGTAATTACTAAAGCAGTGTCTGAATTTGTGAATTTAACAGTTTGTACGTATTATTTGTCTGAATAATATATATCTAAATGCTTCATACAATTATTACAATATACGTAAAAAATACATACCTTTTTTTTAATCGAATAATTTACCAATAATACAAGAAATACAAACAAAATTAGCATAATCTCTCCAAGTAAACACAGGGCTATCGGACTACCTCCAACGTTGCCAATTTTCTCACTTCACGGCTTGTAAGCTTTAGGTGGCTGTGAAAATACTAAAGATATGGCTAAGCTCAGATGAACAAATTTAAATAGCCAGAGACACTAAATCTCAAGTCACGATTCGGGCTAGCTTCAATGCACTGAATCGTGACTGAAATTTAGTAAAATAATCAACAACTACTAAAGCATATTGGGAACCTTTATAAGACCTAGGGTACGGACCTACGTAATGGCAACAAATTTTTCTTGATAATCCTGACAATATGAGGTTCAGAAAGAGGAGTCTCCAGACGTTTACACAGACTAACAATCTCGTTAATAAAAATTGTAACTTTCTCTTGTGGAGCTTGTTTACGAGACTTGATTTCATCAAGGAGATTATCCTCGTAGTTACAAGGGAGAAAATCTGATCTAAGTTTGGCAACTAACTCTTGCCAAGAAGCAAAACTACCTCGGTTATTGAGGTACCAAGTAAAAGCTGAATTTTTAAATAAGTGAGCAGCAGAAGAGTAACACTCTTCCTCGCTGTTACCACGTGCTATACGCAGACATTCTACCTTCTCCAAGAAACTACCAACATTTTCATTTGATTGTCCTGAAAAATGTACACCCCATTTATGAATAGGAGCAGACTTAACAAAAGGAAAGGAATTTACAGAAACACTAGCATTATGAAAAGAAGCGAAAATAACTATGAAGGGTCATTTGTTGCCAAAATATGAAATACTATCCATAATTGTAATCTAAACATGCTAGCTGTAAAGGGAATATGTCATGGATTGAGTAAACTATATAAGTAAGAATAATAAATCAGCTAAGGAACAATTCTGTTATTAGACCAAAGTCTGTAAATATTAAGGATTAAAGCTAAATATTCAAATCCTAATTAACATTAACAATAATTTACTGTCTATGGAAGACATTCTACTGCCTAGATAACTGTACAACTTGTCATGAAAATGGTGAATTCCGAAATTCATTGAACAACTGGGGCCAACAATTGAACTAAAACTTCGAACCCACGTATTCATTCACCTATACACAGGCAGAAAAGTCTATATAATATAGGAGTGTCCTAAAATTATGCATAATGATTGTCTATATAAATTCCTAATGACTAATTTAAAAAAAACATCCCACATAGCAAATCCAGGTACATGTTACTATATAACTTGATTATGACCAATAACTGAATCAAATCCATAAAAAAAAATACAACATTCTTTCCAACTGGCAAAACAAGTAAGTAAAATGAGAACATAAGTTATACACACATAAACATATAGCACAGTATAGCAGCATTACAATATTTAGTTCCATACCAGTGCAAACCCTAATATAAGTACACTATAATGGCCTTAGTAATTTTAACTAATTATAAACAGATACTAATCAAAGTATAAGCTGTAGATATATCAAATCTGGTGATTAATAACAAAAATCTAAGAAAATATCAAATCGTAACCAAACCGAGCCAAAACAATAACACTCATAGGAATAAGTTAACTTAATAGACATTAAGTTAATCTTCCTCTGAAGATGAAGATGTTGCCTCATCTGTTGTATTATCAGGGAGTAAATCCTTTATATGAAATTGACCAATTCGTCTATTTGTCGAATTGTCTTTTAATTCATATACTAAAGGAGATATTACCCTAACGACAGTACAGGGAACATATTTCTGACAAAACTTAGCAGAAATGGCATCACCTTTATTTGATTTTACAAAATTCTGTTTCAAAACTCGATCGCCCACAAAAAATCGCAAATCTCGTTTCCTCAAATTATACTGATGCTGATTTCTAAGGTAAGAAGCTTTCAACTTCTTTCTAATGTCAGCGAATATTGGAGGTAGGTTTTGGAGATCTTCCATACGGTGAAATTTCTCAGAAATTTGAGGAAGAGTTGTTGAATTTTGAGAAATTAAACCGAAATAATCACCTGACAATGGAACATGCCTACCAAAATTAACATAAGCTGGAGAGCACTGAGTGATTTCATGAACAGAAGTTCGAATGGCTTGAGCCACTGGATGAATGTACTTATCCCAAGCTCTATGATCAGTGTAAGTGTAAGATCGAAGAGCAGTAACAATGCTACGATTTACACGTTCAGTGTGGTTAGCTTGCGGATGATAAGCTGCATTGTAGAATATCTTTTGGACCTTATATTTACTTAAAAGATCTTTAAATGCTTTAGAAACAAATTGTGGACCATTATCACATGATACTAGTCGGGGAATACCAAATAGTAAGAACACTTGTTCCTCTAAGAACTTCAAAATAGCTGGAGTTGTAGCCTTACGAAGAGGACAAACTAAAGGAAATTTGGTGAAGTAATCTACAACTACCAAACAATATGTATTACCTGAATAACTGCGTGGATATGGTCCAATAAGGTCTAAAGAGATCATTTGCCACGGAAAATTAATATTCCTAAACGAACCCATTAATCCAGCTTGAGGTAGGTTACTCGGCTTGCATGTTGCACAAACTCTACATCTAGAGATGTATTTCTTAACTGAGTTGCGCAGACCAGGCCAGTAATATAACTCAGCTATTTTACTAAACGTTTTATAAAAGCCAAAGTGACCTGATGTCACATCATCATGAAAAGTTCTCAAGACTTCATCCCTATTTGCTGTTGGGACTACTATCTTCCAATCAGACATATTCGATAAAGATTCGACTGGACTGATTACATGTTTATAAAGGATATTATTCTCCACCTTGAAATCAGGATATCTAGTAGGTTCTTGGGTGACATTATGAATCATCTTTCGATACCAATTATCTCGAGATAAAGTGGACAGATCTAAAAGATTGATATCGAATGTACGTGACAACGCGTCTGCAACCACAACACCATTGGCTTTGCGATGAACGATATTATAATCAAAGACAGAAAGCCTACAAATCCAACGGGACAAACGTTGTGACGGATTTTTCATGGAATGTAACCATAATAAAGAACTATGATCTGTGATGATAGTAAACTTACGACCCTCAAGATAGTACCGAAAGGCATCAAGACCATGGATAATTGCAAGAAGTTCTCTCTCTGTGGTGGAATAATTTTTCTGTGCTTTATTGAGCTTTTTGCTGGTATAAGCTATTGGATGTTCCGAACCATCCTTCATTTGAAATAGTACACCACCTGAAGCAGTGTTGGAACAATCTGTCATGAGATAGAAATGCTCTTTAAAATTCGGAGACGTCATGACAGGAGCACTAGTAAAAACTTCTTTTATACGCCGGAAAGCATCATCGGCTTCTGAAGTCCATGTAATAGTTTGGCCTTTTTTCCTATTTCTAAGGAGATCTGTAAGTGGGGATAACAAAGTAGAATAAGACGGCACAAACCGACGATAATATCCACACATGCCTAATATCCTACGAACTTGAGTAGTAGTCTTAGGTATAGGAAAATCTTTGATAGCTGTAACTTTATCAGGGTCAGTCCTTAAACCTTTACTATCGACTACATATCCTAAAAATTTAAGACTAGGACGACAAAACTGACATTTATCTAAATTAATAGTTAAATTAGCCTCTTTCAGACGTAAAAACAACTTATCCAAAATTTCCATATGAAGAGAAAAATCAGGAGTGACAACCAAAATGTCATCCAAATAATAAGAAACATAGGGCTCTAACTGAGGACCAATGACTAAGTCCATCAGACGACACATTGTCTGAAGAGCTGAAACAAGACCAAAAGGCATAGTGATAAACTGAAATAATCCTTTCCCACTAACTGCAAAAGCTGTATACTTTTTACTTTCCTCACTCAAAGGAATCTGTAAAAAAGCTTTAGATAGATCGATAGAAGAAATATACCTAGCATTCTGGAGTTTACTTAGAATGACGTCTATTCGGGGAATAGGATAAGCATCCCGATTTGTAGTAATATTATTCAACTTTCGACCATCGAAGCAAACCCTAAAAGATCCATTTTTTTTCTTGGTTAACCACAAAGGACTACAGTAAGAAGACGTGGAAGGTTCAATGATCTTCAACTCTAACATGGAATCAATTTTCTTTTCCAAGTCAACTTGCCAAGCCTGAGGAATAGGATACTGATATTGTCTAAAAGGTGTGGTATCTCCCACTTCGATAGTGTGAGGTGTTAAGGATGTACGACCTAATTTGTCTTTTGACGAAAGGGTTGTAAATTTAGAGATCATATTCTCTAATTGACTTTGTTCTGAACTAGATAAACTAGTAAAATCCTGAATAGCACTAAGTAAGGTTACTAAGTAAGTTAAATTGAGAAATAGAAAAGGAAAAATTAGAACAATTTAGTGTGCTATTAAAAGCATTTAAGAAGTCCATACCTAAAATTATAGAATTCTGAACTGAAGGAATAATATAGAATGTAATTTGTTTACATAAATCTGCTACTGTGATTTCAGTTTCAAATTTGCCTGTAATAGAGTGAACTGTACCATCTGCAGTAGACACTTGCAGAGAAGAAATGGGCATAATAGAAATCTCAGCATTTTTCAGTAAAGCTAATGAATGTGAACCTATCACAGAAATGTTCGACCCACTATCTAAAAGAGCTAAACAAGATTGTCCTAAAATCTTAATAGGAAGATAAGGTCTATTATCATTATGTTTTCTCACTAATAACGAATTCAAATCAAAAAAATTATTATCTGATTGATCAAAAATTTTAAATGGTACTAAACTAAACTTATTATCTCTACCTACACAATCAGAGGATGCAATAGGCAAACAAGAAGAATCAGAAATAAAAGAATCCTCCTGAATTGTGGTAGACTCTGGTATAGATACTGGAACTACTACACTGCTACTATTATGTTTATTACTAAAATTTGGGGAAGATAATCTATGCGAATCAAATGTATTATATTGAGAAGTTACTTCTTGGAATGACTTGGTGTGGTGTGTGTTGGTTTTTTTGGAACAACCCCTTTCCCTTTCCGACTGGAAGGTGGGTTTGGGTGGTTTGACGTGGTTGGACCAGTGATTTCGTTTGATGTAACGGTTTGATTCCTTGATGGGGGTGTGGACGGAGAAACGCTCAGGGGACGGACCTCCGATCGTTCGTTTCCCGAACACCTAAAACAATTGCGTTTGAGGGTATTTTCTTTACCACAACCGTGGCTGAAAATACGGGTACAAGGGATGCCGCAATCATAAAAAGTATGGCCACACTCACGACAATTCCAGCACACTACAGAACTTACAACTGAGATATTACGCTCAGGGCCCTTAGATTGCCAAGAACGGTGTCTAAAAGGATTTTGGTGACCGAAAGAGTCAGAAGAGTGTTTGGAAGTGGTGGGAGGTTGAGAAGACCAAGATAAAGTTTCCTCCAAACGTTTACATTACTCGGTGATGTCTGCTATACTGGTGATGTCTACTAAAGCTAGTTGTTGGTGATAAAAAGGCAATAGACATTTCAGAATAATCTTAATTTTTGCAGAATCTGTTAGAGGAGTCTCAAGGCGACTACACATACCCAAAATGTTATTAATAAACATCGTAACAGACTCATTTGGCTTCTGTCTACGATTTTTGATTTGGTCTAGAAGGTCATCTTGAAATGAATATGGAAGAAAATCAGATTTAAGTTTCTGAGCCAAATCAGACCAATTAGAAAATTTATTGCGGTTGTTTCTAAACCACGTAAAAGCTGTGCCTGTAAACAATTCAGCAGAAGCTGCAAAAAGATCATCTTCACTTACTCCTCTCGATACACGAAGACATTCCACCCTATCCAAAAAAGAAATTACTTGGTCATAATGACCTTCACCAGAAAATGTAATGCCCCATTTATGTACCTGAACAGGTTTGGGGTGTAGAAATGAGTTAGCTGCTTGGACAGAAGAAATAGGAGTTGAAGTAGCAATTGGATTTACTCGTGAATCAAGTTCACCCTCTAGGCTAAGGATTCGGACAGAAATTGAGCGTTTATAAGATTGCTGCTCCTCATTCGAACATGACAATAAATGAACACGGCCTGAGACATGGGCTAGACGTGATATCAGCCTGGAGTATAGGCTATCTTGGACAGTCCCTCTAAAATCGGATATCCTTTTAGCCAAATCATCCATAGTTTCTTCAATCTCTTCTTGCTGTTCTAGAAAAGGAATACTTGTGGCAGAAATTTGTCGAAAGCTTCTGTTTCCTTCTTCTTGCCTTAAAGCTCCACGCAATATTTTGCGTTTTAAATCCACATTGGAAGATTCATCAATGGGGATCTCGATCATCAATCGAAGAATAATCTAAGGTTTAAAAAAAAATATATATTATTGTGATATTTATAGTCTTGGTGCGCCAAGCAATAATTAGCTAATTAATTTTTTTGATTAATTAAAATTATTTAAATGATATGATTATGACTCTATCACAATTTTTAATTCTTTTATCTCAGGGTTAAATTCGTGCTTCAATATCTAGGCTATTACACGTGAAAGGTAAGGTCCAGAGAATACCGGAATAATAAAAAACACATGATCTAACACTATATATTGAAATAAAAATAATGAAATAATTCACACTCAAAGGTTTTCAATAAACAAATCTCATATAAGGATTCTCAAAATTTTGTTCTCCGTACGTGAACAATCAAAATTAATGGTACAAACAATATTAATTGAAATCTCAAAATCCCAAACTATTCTAACTCTGTCTGTGTCTGTGTGTGTGCGTGTGTGTATGCATGTGTGTGAGTGCGTGTGTGTGTGCGTGTGTCTCCGTTCAGCTCGCGGAGATAAGCATACGAGCGAGTCAAGAAGGCCCTGCCTGTAGAGAGGTAAAGAGTGTATGTGTATGTGCGTGTGTGCGTGTGGGTGTGTGAGTATGTGTGTGTGTATGTGTGTGTGTGTGTCCTTTGGCTTGCAGAGATAAAAATACGGCCGTGACAAGAAGGCCATGCTTGCTGTAAGGAGCAACTAATGGGTAGGAGTCGAGAGATGAAGAGTGTACGTGTGTGTGTCTGTGCGTGCGTTTGTGTGTGTGTGCGTGTTTAAGTGTGTGTGTGTATGTATGTGTGTTTCCGTTTGGCTCGCAGAGATGAGAGTACGGCCAGGCTAGAAGGCCATGCCTGAGGTAAGAGGCGGCTAATGGGTAGGAGTCGAGAGGTGAAGGGGGTATTTGTGTGTGTGTGTGCGTGTATGTGTGTGTGCATGTGTGCGTGCGTGTGTGTGTGAGTGTGTGTGTGTGTCCGTTCGGCTCGCAGAGGTAAGAATACGGCCGAGGCAGGAAGGCCCTGCCTGTCGTAAAGAGCGACTAATGGGTAGGAGTCGAGAGGTGAAGTGTGTATTTATGTGTGTGTGTGTGTGTGTGTGCGTGTGTGCGTGCGTGTGTGTGTGAGTGTGTGTGTGTGTGTCCGTTTGGCTCGCAGAGATAGGAACACGGCCGTGGCAAGAAGGCCATGCATGTCGTAAGAGGCGAATAATGGGTAGGAGTCGAGGGGTGAAGAGTGTATGTGTGTGGGTGTGTGCGTGTGTGCGTGTATGTGTGTGTGCATGTGTGCGTGCGTGTGTGTGTATGAGTGTGTGTGTATGAGTGTGTGTGTGTGTGTCCGTTCGGCTCGCAAAGGTAAGAATACGGCCGAGGCAGGAAGGCCCTGCCTGTCGTAAAGAGCTACTAATGGGTAGGAGACGAGAGGTGAAGAGTGTATGTGTGTGTGCGTGTGTGCGTGTGTGAGTATGTGTGTGTATGTGTATGTGTGTGTGTGTCCCTTCGGCTCGCAGAGATGGAAACACGGCCGTGGAAAAAAGGCCCTGCCTGTCGTAAGAGGCGACTAATGGGTAGGAGTCGAGAGGTTAAGAGTGTATTTGTGTGTGTATGTGTGCGCGTGTGTGTGTGTGTGCGTGTGTACGTGCGTGTGTGTATGTGTGTATGTGTCCGTTTGGCTCGCAGACACAAGAACACGGCCGTGGCAAGAAGGACCTGCCTGTCGTAAGTGGCGACTAATGGGTAGAAGTCGAGAGGTGAAGAGTGTATGTGTGTGTGTGTGCGTGTGTGCGTGTGTGTGCGTGATTGTGTGTGTGCATGTGTGTGTCTTTCCCTTCGGCTCGCAGAGATAAGAATACAGCCGTGGCAGGAGGCGACTAATGGGTAGGAGTCGAGAGGTAAAGAGTGTATGTGTATGTGCGTGTGTGCGTGTGGGTGTGTGAGTATGTGTGTGTGTATGTGTGTGTGTGTGTGTCCTTTGGCTCGCAGAGATAAAAATTAGGCCGTGACAAGAAGGCTATGCTTGCTGTAAGGAGCAACTAATAGGTAGGAGTCGAGAGATGAAGAGTGTACGTGTGTGTGTGTGCGTGCGTTCGTGTGTGTGTGCGTGTTTAAGTGTGTGTGTGTGTGTGTATGTATGTGTGTTTCCGTTTGGCTTGCAGAGATGAGAGTACGGCCGAGGATAGAAGGCCATGCCTGACGTAAGAGGCGGCTAATGGGTAGGAGTCGAGAGGTTAAGGGGGTATTTGTGTGTGTGTGTGTGTGCGTGTGTGAGTGTATGTGTGTGTGCATGTGTGCGTGCGTGTGTGTGTGAGTGTGTGTGTGTCCGTTCGGCTCGCAGAGGTAAGAATACGGCCGAGGCAGGAAGGCCCTGCCTGTCGTAAAGAGCGACTAATGGGTATGAGTCGAGGGGTGAAGAGTGTATGTGTGTGTGTGTGCGTGTGTGCGTGTGTGTGTCGCGTGTGTGAGTGTGTGTGTATATGTGTGTGTGTCTTTTTGGCTCGCAGAGATTAGAACACGGCCGTGGCAAGCAGGCCATGCCTGTCGTAAGAGGCGACGGATGGGTAGGAGTCGCGAGGTGAAGAGTGTATGTGTGTGTGTGTGTGCATGTGTGCGTGTGTCTGTGTGCGTGTGTACGTGCGGGTGTATTTGAGTGTGTGTGTGTGTGTCCGTTCGGCTCGCAAAGATAAGAACACGGCCGTGGCAAGAAGGCCCTACCTCTCGTAAGAGGCGACTAATGGTTAGGAGTCGAGAGATGAAGAGTGATTGTGTATGTATGTGTGCGTGTGCGTTTGTATCTGTGTGTGTGCGTGTGTGCTTGCGTGTGTGTGAGTACGTGTGTCTGTGTGTGCATGTGTCTTCTTTCAGCTTGCAGAGATAAGAATATGGCCGGATCAAGAAGGCCCTGCCTGTCGTAAGAGGCGACTAATGGGTAGGAGTCGAGAGGTGAAGAGTGATTGTGTGTGTATGTGTGCGTGTGTGCTTGCGTGTGTGAGTGCGTGTGTCTGTGTGTGCATGTGTCTTCGTTCAGCTCGCAGAGATAAGAATATGGCCGGGTCAAGAAGGCCCTGCCTGTCCTAAGAGGCGACTAATTGTTAGGAGTCGAGAGGTGAAGAGTGTATGTGTGTGTGTGTGTGTGTGCGTGTGTGTGTCGCGTGTGTGAGTGTGTGTGTATATGTGTGTGTGTCTGTTTGGCTCGCAGAGATAAGAACACGGCCGTGGCAAGCAGGCCATGCCTGTCGTAAGAGGTGACTAATTGGTCAGAGTGTATGTGTGTGTGCGTGTGTGCGTGTGTGTGTGTGAGTATGTGTGTGTGTGTGTGTATGTGTGTGTATGTGTGTCCCTTCGGCATGCAGAAATAAGAAGACGGCCGTGGAAAGAAGGTCATGTTTTCGGTAAGGAGCGACTAATAGGTAGGAGTCGAGAGATGAAGAGTGTACGTGTGTGTATGTGTGTGCGTGTGTTTGAGTGTGTGTGCGTCTGTAAGTGTGTATGTGTGTGTATGTATGTTTGTGTCTGTTCGGCTCGCAGAGATGAGAATACGGCCGAGGCAAGAAGGCCATGCCTCTCGTAAGAAGCGACTAATGGGTAGGAGTCGAGAGGTGAAGAGTGTATTTGTGTGTGTTTGTGCATGTGTGCGTGTGTCTGTGTGCGTGTGTACGTGCGGGTGTATTTGAGTGTGTGTGTGTGTCCGTTCGGCTCGTAAAGATAAGAACACGGCCGTGGCAAGAAGGCCCCACCTCTCGTAAGAGGCGACTAATGGGTAGAAGTCGAGAGGTGAAGAGTGATTGTGTATGTATGTGTGCGTGTGCGTTTGTATCTGTGTGTGTGCGTGTGTGCTTGCGTGTGTGTGAGTACGTGTGTCTGTGTGTGCATGTGTCTTCTTTCAGCTTGCAGAGATAAGAATATGGCCGGGTCAAGAAGGCCCTGCCTGTCGTAAGAGGCGACTAATGGGTAGGAGTCGAGAGGTGAAGAGTGATTGTGTGTGTATGTGTGCGTGTGTGCTTGCGTGTGTGTGAGTGCGTGTGTCTGTGTGTGCATGTGTCTTCGTTCAGCTCGCAGAGATAAGAATATGGCCGGGTCAAGAAGGCCCTGCCTGTCCTAAGAGGCGACTAATTGTTAGGAGTCGAGAGGTGAAGAGTGTATGTTTGCGTGTGTGCGTGTGTGTGTGTGTGTGTGAGTGTGTGTGTGTGTCTGTTCGGCTAGCAGAGAACAGAATACGGCCGTGGCAAGAGGGCCCTGCCTGTCGTAATGGGCGACTAATATGTAGGAGTCGAGAGGTGAAGAGTGTACGTGTGTGTGTTCGTGTGTGAGAGTGTGTGTGTGTATCTCTGTGTGTGTCCGTTCAGCTCGCAGAGATAAGAATACGGCCGAGGCAAGATGACCCTGCCTGTCGTAAGAGGCGACTAATGGGTAGGAGTCGAGAGGTGAAGAGTGTATGTTTGCGTGTGCGTGTGCGTGTGTGTGTGTGTGTGTGTGTGTCTGTTCGGCTAGCAGAGATAAGAATACGGCCGTGGCAAGAGGGCCCTGCCTGTCGTAAGAGGCGACTAGTGAGTAGAAGTCGAGAGGTGAAGAGTGTATGTGTTTGTGTGTGTGTGTGTGTGTGTGAGCGTGTGTGCGTGTGTGCGTGTGTGTGTGCGTGAGTGTGTGTGTATGTGTGTGTGTCCCTTAGGCTCGAAGAGATAAGAATACGGCCGTGGCAAGAAGGCTCTGCCTGTCCTAAGAGGCGACTAATTGGAAGGAGTCAAGAGGTGAAGAGTGAATGTTTGCGTGTGTGCGTGTGTGTGTGTGTGTGTGAGTGTGTGTGTGTGTCTGTTCGGCTAGCAGAGAACAGAATACGGCCGTGGCAAGAGGGCCCTGCCTGTCGTAATAGGCGACTAATATGTAGGAGTCGAGAGGTGAAGAGTGTACGTGTGTGTGTGTGCGTGTTTTCGTGTGTGTGTGCGTGTGTGAGAGTGTGTGTGTGTATCTCTGTGTGTGTCCGTTCGGCTCGCAGAGATAAGAAAACGGCCGTGGCGCCTGTCGTAAGAGGCGACTAATAAGTAGAAGTTGAGAGGTGCAGAGTGTATATGTGTGTGTGAGTGTATGTGTGTGTGTTTGTGTTGGTGTGTGCGTGTGTTTATGTGTGTGTTTGTGTTTGTGTGTGTATGGGTATGCGTGTGTGTGTGTGTTTGTGCGTGTGCGTGTGTTTGTGCGTGTGCTTGCGTGTGTGCGTGAGCGTGTGTGTGAGTGTGTGTGTGTGTCCGTTCGACTCGCAGAGAGAAGAATACGGCCGAGGCAAGAAGGCCCTGCCTTTCGTAAGGGGCGACTATTGGGTAGGAGTCGAGAGGTTAAGAGTGTATTTGTGTGTGTATGTGTGCGCGCGTGTGTGTGTGTGTGCGTGTGTGCGTGCGTGTGTGTATGTGTGTATGTGCTTGTTTGGCTCACAGAGATAAGAACACGGCCGTGGCAAGCAGGCCATGCCTGTCGTAAGAAGCGACTAATGGGTAGGAGTCGAGAGGTGAAGAGTGTGTGTGTGTGCGTGTGTGTGAGTGTGTGTGTGTGTGTGTGAGTATGTGTGTGTATGTGTATGTGTGAGTGTGTGTCCCTTCGGCTCGCAGAGATAAGAATACCGCCGTGGCAAGAAGGCCATGCCTGCTGTAAGAGGCGACTAATGGGTAGGAGTCGGGAGGTGAAGATTGTTCGTGTGAGTGTGTGTGTGTGTGTATGTATGTGTGTGTCCGTTCAGCTCGCAGAAATAAGAATACGGCCGAGGCAAGAAGGCCATGCCTATCGTAAGAGGCGACTAATGGGTAAGAGTCGAGAATTGAAGAGTGTATTGGTGTGTGTGTGTGCGTGTGTGTGTAACGGGATTTAATTAAGCATCAGATTCAAGTAATCTTTTTAATAACGTGACACATATTTGCCAAAATATATTATTTTTTTACGACATTCAAAATATCGGTGTAACTGGAACACGCTCTGACCTAGTGAAATTTGCAATGTAATCAAAAGCTTATTAAATAATGTGTACAAACTAAACAAGTAAAAACAATAATATATCAACAAGCGCATGGGAGGTAAATAGCTGGAAATCACGGGATTAGTATTATTATCAATATTGTTAAGAATGAAGAATCAAGAGGACGGTCTAAGTTAGTCAAAGTCAACTGAGTACTACCTAGTATTGTACTTAGATAACTAATAAACAAAATCATGAGTATCTAGTGTGTTTTAAATAAATCTACCGTACGAGACGATAAGTGAAGCATTATTTATTACATGGCGATCCTGCCTTTCGAATAAGTGACGGGTTTTTAAGGTTCTTCAGCCATTTGAGGGACTGATGGTCTGATATGACCTTAAAATTGTATCCTTCTATATACGGCCTCATTTGCTTTATCCCGTACACGATGGATAGACATTCTTTTTCCGTTGTGGAATATTTTGTCTCGGCTGGTGTGAGGGTTCGACTAGCATATGCAATTACTTTATCCTGGCCGTCGTATTTCTGTGTTAGTGCAACTCCAAGTCCACAGTTCGACGCATCTGTTTGCAGGTAAAATGGTTTCGAAAAATCGGGGCATGCTAATACTGGGGCCGATGTAAGTTTTGATTTTAGCTCTTCAAACGCGTTTTCCTGCTTATCGGTCCTTTTCCATCTTATCTTCTTCTTCAGAAGCATGTTTAGCGGTCCTGCTATTGTCGAATAGTTCTCTATGAATCGGCGGTACCATGATGTTATTCCTAGGAACAGGCGGAGTTGACGCACATTTCTCGGTGCTGTAAGTCCGGTTATAGCGTTGGTTTTCTCAGGGTCGGTTTTTATTCCTTCTGCTCCAACCACATGTCCTAAGTATCTGAGTTCTGACTGGCAAAACGTGCATTTCTCGAAGTTCAGCTGTAATCTGGCTTCTTTCAGTCTTCGGAAAACTTCATGTAGGTGATTTAAATGCTCTTGGAGCGTTTTAGATATTACTACGATATCATCCAAGTAGGCAAACGCGAATTCCATATCGGGAGGTATTACCTTATCCAGTAGGCGTTGGAAAGTGGCTCCTGCGGAATGCAGTCCGAATGGGGTGGTTTTGAACTGAAAATGGCCTTTTCCGGGTACGCTGAATGCTGTCACTGGGCGGCTTGTTTCTTCTAGGGGTATTTGAAAATATCCCTGTTTCAAATCGAGGGTCGATATAAAATTTGCTTCCTTAAGTCTATCTAGAATTTCCGATATTCTGGGTAACGGATATGCGTCCTTATCTGATAGTTCGTTGACTTTTCTAAAGTCAATGCAAAATCCGTACGAGTTATCCCTTTTCCTAACTAGTACAATCGGTGAACTCCAACCACTTGTGGAGGGTTCGATGGTTCCTTCTTTTAACATTTTGTCCACTTCTTGGTTGATGATCTGTAGCATTGCGGGATTGTGCCGCCTATAAGGCTGCTTGACTGGATCGCACTTTTTCTTCAATTTTATTTCGTGTCTTATTAAGTTCGTGGGTCCTGTTATATTCTCAAACTCCCTTAGTTCTTTTCTTAGGAACCTTTCTAACTCCGTATTTTGAGTGGAGTCTTTTAAAGTGTTACATGTCTCTTCTTGATGTTGTATGTATTGTTTGGTCGTATGTTTATCGAATTTAAGTTCGATAGAATGGTTCCTGAGGAATTCCACTTCTATTAATGCATCTTCCGTCAACCCTGGCATTACTATGAATGTTTGTCGGGTTTGTAACTTATCGATCTCGCATTCAATTGTCAACTTCTGGTTAAGCTCGATTGACGCTCCATTTGCTAGTCTTGTTCTCCCGCTGTAGCTATCTAGAGAGTCCTTGTATATCTGAGCTATTCTATCCCCGACGTAATTTTTGGTAGTTCCTGTGTCGATGAGCGCTCTGTATGTTCTTTGCCCTATTTTTAGTGATGCGAACAGTCGAATGTCATTGCTTGCTGGCTGTGTAACGGCGAAAACGAATGGAGTCGAATCTTGTTTTACAGACTGGGACGACTCCTTGTTTCTCCAGTCTGTAATTCGTTTCCCTGACGCCTGAAACAGCAGTCGCTGCTGTAAACCCCTTCTCTGCCGCAACGCGAACAAAACTTTTTCCGTGGGTTTTTGCAGTTTTTACGGCTGTGACCTGGCATCTTGCATCTAAAGCATGCCGTTTTCGCATCGTACTCTGCTTGCTCCGTGCGTCTCCAGTTTCCACGGCAAATCTGATTTGCTCGGGTCTTTTCGTCTTCTAGAGCTTCGTATTCTTGGGCTAAATCCTGTAATTCGGCTAAGTTTCCGAAATCCCGGCGGCGAGCATAAAGCTTATATTCTGGTAACAAATTTTTGTATATCCTTTCGAGTTCTTGGTTTATAGAAAAAGATCCTTCTCGTCTGATTAATGTTTGAATCTCCGTGATATATCTATCTACTGGTTCGTTCTGTCTCTGTTTTCTGTTTCGGATTTCCTCTTCTAGTTGTAGCAAATATCCCCTGGGATAGAAAGCTTTTTTAAAATCTTCGCTGAAATCTGTCCATGACTTCCAATTTTTGTTATTGTTTCTGTACCATAACAAGGCGTGGTCTCCTAATAATTCTGGTAATGCTCTTAGTAGATCTTGTTTATCGATCTCGTAGGCCAAGCTTAATTCGTCTATCCTCTCTAAGAATTCTATTGCATCCGAATGTTTCTTGTCGAAGTGTGTGTTCCACTTTCGTACTTGATTTAGCAATTCTGGTTGCCCCATTTGTTTCGTTATTGTTAATTCCTGTAATTGTCTTCGGATGCCCGAAATTTCCTGGGCCAGTGTGTCGGATTCTGTTCCCTTGGAAGTTTTTTCTTTTGGGATTGTTCCTGTAGCTTCCTCGCGATTTTTAAAATAGGTTCTGAGTCGTGCTCTCAATTCGTCGACGGTTCCCTTGGGATCTAAGCCGTATTTTTCGGCCTCGCTCTGCAATTCCTCTTTGCAAAGTCGGTTTATCCACGACGTACCTGTTACTGAGTCTGTGTCTTTATCTGTCGGCATGTTATTAAGTCCCTGCTCGGGCGCCAGTTTGTGATGGGTAGCTCTTTCGGGGCGACAGACTCAGTAAAACACAGGTTTGAAATAAAAATAAATCTATTAATTTAGTATATACAATAAATAAAAATAAAAAAGGAATTCTACGTTGTACACTTATATAACGAATAAAACTAAAACAAATTCTACGTCCCACGATGAACGAAGTCCCCGGCGAATGTCTATAAAAGAAAAGAAATGAATTAGTATTAAAAAGAAACGAAATGGGGGAAATCGATCGAGCGCAGATTTATACTCGCTTTCGCTTCAATTCAGCGAAAGCTCCGAATATGCTCGCAAACAAAATATCTAGCTGTGCAGATCCACGGCAATGTTCAATACACAATGCCGA
Source organism: Diabrotica undecimpunctata (assembly GCF_040954645.1). NCBI lineage: Eukaryota > Metazoa > Arthropoda > Insecta > Coleoptera > Chrysomelidae > Diabrotica > Diabrotica undecimpunctata. The sequence continues at coordinate 73,245,777 of NC_092811.1, read as the reverse complement.
CGGGTTCCGCTTGGCTAAGGACAGAGAGTACGATCCTCAATACGGAAATCTCTCCGTCCCGGTTGGTTCTGTGCAGATCCACGGTAATGCTCAATACGCAATATCGATGGGTTCCGCTTGGTTAGGGACAGAGTATGATCCTCAATACGGAAATGTCTCTGTCCGCAATGGTTCGCCGGTTCACTACACCGGCGAGTCAGGGAGCCTAGAGCGCTAGCTACAAGACTGTCTAATTCCGCTATTCACACGCCTTAAATAGCCGTTTGAATCCCACTACGCCTTCACGTTGTAGAAGTGGATGCGCAAATATTGACACTCCCACGGTTCGAACTGTTAAACGATCAAAGCATCGTTACAGAGTTTTCTGATTCGCAAAAACAAATCAAAAATGCCAACCACATACTGGAAATTTAAATGGAAATTTACATAATAGATGATATATGGAACCCACTGTGGAAAATGCATCAGCAGGTAAGGAAATTCCCGCCAAATTCCGAACCAAACCCGCCAGGAGTCCCGCGACGGAATTCCAGCTCCTGATAATGGACAATAAATGGGAAAAATGGATAAATTGACAAATGTGAATTATCAAAAACAATATGTGAAATATATTATGTAAGTAAATTTTATTTTTTATTCCTTATGTAAATTATGCAGTCTAACAGAAATTATTACTTAGTATTTGAATATAAGAATTTAACTAATTCAAGTTCAGAATGTTGAGTACACAATTTTTATGGCTTTTAAAAGTACAGAATATAATTTATTTTTTTTTTAAATTATCGCTAAATAACTGTTTATATATCAAATTCTATTTATTTTTATTTCTATTTTTTAATGAAACAAATATGTGACATATAATTTTATTTGCTTAAGGTATAGTTTTAAAAATATTTATATTTGACCATGAAAATATACTGTGACTAAGTCGGAAAATATTAAATTACGACATGAATTTGCTTAAATGACAAATTCTTCAATTAATATAGACGAAGAAATCGGATATGACTTTTTATTTTACTATTTAGCTACAATAAATTAGGATATTTAGAATTATTGTTACATTTATAAGGAAGAAAAACGAATTTAAAAGAACTTTTAAAGACAATTGACCATGGCGTCAGAAAAATTTTCATTATGTTGGAACAATTTCCACGAAAATATGAGTTTAGGAATAAATTCATTATGGGAGAGTCAAGATTTTGTAGATGTAACGCTTGCAGCGCAAGGAAAATGCATAAAAGCACATAAAATGGTTCTTTCGGTTTGTAGCCCATATTTTAAAGAAATTTTTATGTCAAATCCCTGTCAACATCCTATAGTAATTTTGACAAACGTGACTTACGAAGCACTAAGAGACTTACTACAATTTATATACCATGGAGAAGTAAAAATTAGACAAGAAGATTTAAATACCTTCATTGAAACGGCCGAATCATTGCAAATACAAGGACTCACTGGAGATAGAAAAGTTTTAAATGATAATAACATTATGGAAATTTCGGATAAAGAATATACTCAAAATGTAAAAGATTTTAAACCAGTTTCTCTACCTGTGACAAAGAAACAACAACCTATAAAGAAGGAAGAACATAGCGACACAGAGCAAGAAATAAGTATGGCTCTTACAGCAAACGAATTTTTAAATATCGCAAGCAAGGTGTTACCCAGCGAGTTTGATGGAAAAGCAGGTAAACTGCAGTCATTTTTAGATGCACTAGAACTCCTTGAGAAAATAGCGATAGGACACGAGGAGACAGCGACAACATTAATAAAGACAAGATTAACGAATAAGGCCAGAAACGTTATAGCTACAGAGGATACAATCGCAAGAATAGCAGAGGTACTGAAGAGAGAACTGAGAGGCGACAGTCCAAAGACGGTAATAGCTAAATTGGCGAAGAAAAGACAAGGACATAAAGATGCAGAGGTCTATGCATCTGAAGTGGAAGAATTAGCGGAACAGCTAAAAGTTGCATACGTAGCGGAAGGAATGTCATTGGAACTAGCAAAAAAATACACAACGGAGGCAGTAGTAGCTGTAATGAAACGCAACGTCAACACAGAAAAAGCTAAATTCATTTTGGAAGCTTGTAACTTTTCAACCACACAAGAGATAATGTACAAATTTTTATCGATCGACGAGACAGAAGATAGCATACAAGGAAAAGTGTTAAATTACAGGAACAAATACGATTTTGATATGAGAAAAGAAAGTAAGAATACAATATATGGATATTATAGAAATAAATTCGACGAAAGAAAACAATATAGAAACAAAAATTATAGAAATATAAGTGAATATGGAAGACATAATACGAGGATATATCGTAATAGAAACAGAGGAGATTGGCAATCACAACGAAGAACAAAGAATAATCAATGGACACAGGTGAGATGCCACAGAAATAGAGGCACAGCAAGATCATATTACGCACCGCATGCGAATACGAATACGGTGAGAGGAGTAGATTTTTGACAGAAATGTAGGCAAACTGCATATGGTTCGACCTTAATGGTTGAAACCTACGTCGAGCAGGAGGCTGCTAAGAGGATAAGCTAGGGTGGTACTTGAATCCCAACCCGCTGAGATTCCTGCGGCTTCAGCACGACAATACAGTAACTACAGAATGGATTAAAATTGCGGAACGAATTTTGAATAATGATTTTTTTTTAAAGTAAATGGAAAAATTTTTGAAAAGGAAGTTTGTCACAATGAAAGACGATTCCCTACGATTATTGTATTTATATGCAAGAGAAGAAAAGATGTTAAGTAAATTAAGTACGCACAAAGGCGAAAAATGATGAACAGATTATTTTGAAAAGTATATGTCAGTATTATTACATATTTGACGAAATTAATTTCGAGATCTAACTGAAAAATAGAAGAAACAGTTACAGTAATAAAGAAACCAGAAGCTGAGAAGGAATTTACAGTAGGATTAATAGATAAACCGATTAAAATTATGTTACCTATACGAATCATAAATGTAAATAATCGAGAAATATAAATTAGAAGTTTTATTCCGAAGATACAAAACCAGGAAAAATTTTATATATTTTATATGGAAAAAACCATTAATATTTGAAGAAAAAATGCCCATAGAAAAAAGTGCAAAATATGCAGATGTTTTTATTTAGAAAAAGACCCATATGTACAAGCAAAAGTTAGTTTGTAAAAGACGAGAAACCAAACAATAAACAAAAAAAAGCATAACTATAATAATTTCATTACGATAGCAAACAGTATTCGTCATAAAAACATTACGTAATGACATTAGGTTAATAGTATGATATTTGATACAGTTGGAATGTACGTAGTAAGCGTGTCCATAAACTTGAAATAAGTACTGACCTGGTTAATTATTTTATTATTAAGATCCGAATATTTAAAATTTTATTTACGATGCAAGAGGAAATATCAAGACCCTCGGAGAGACTTGGTGAGATTTTGGCTCACAAATGTGAGTGCAGAAGATTATAAAGAAAATGATAATAATGAAAATGAGAATAAGAAGAGATGAAAAATAAGAATCAACCAATTCTTAATAAAATACGAAGAGAAAAATAATAATTTTTTTAAGGAAAGTATAAAAGCTTGTATAGTACAAGATAAACATAATACAATCAATACATAATATAGTACAAGATAAGAAGATCAAGAAGAGTTATAATTAATGACTTCCACATGTTAGAGGAAGGATATGGAAGAATAAATAGGATATATTAAATACAGAAATATAAGTTAATACTATTTGTGGAACGAATTACGAAGAAATGTTGAGAAATATGTGAAATATGAAGAGATGCGACGACTGCCAAAGGCATAAGCACTAAATCATGAACAAGGAACCCATGCAAATGTACATGGATGAAAATGGAAACAGATATATTGACGTACAATGCGAATTAAGCAACTACGTAGACGAATATGTAATAGAAAATAAAATAAGCCAAAACAGTAGCCAAATCATTGGTAGAAAAATTTATCTTGAGGTATGGAGTACCCAGAAAAATAATAGCAGACCAAGGCACAAAGTTTATAGCTAGAATAATTAAGGAAACAATACTTTGCTACAATTAGAGTCAATGAGTATACTCGTAGTATATACATGTACTTTTGAATGCAAATAATATATAAAAATATATTTAAATGAGTATAATGTGTAAATATAGTTTTAAGTTCGTACAATATATATTTAAAATGTGTATAACAAAAAGAAAAATGTTAGACTGTATAGTAGTAGTTAAACAAAAGAAATAGGGATAAATGAATAAATGAATAAAACGACAAAACTTTATTGTGAGATGTCAAAGTTATTAATAGTGTATATGAAAAGTGAAAACAGAACTATTACTTGGTACCAAGAATTAATGCAAGAATTAATGCAAGAATTAATGCAAGAATTAATGCAAGAATTAATACAAGAATTAATATAAGATTTTATTATTATAAATTTTTATTTATTATTTAAAATATGTAAAGGTTATTGTAAATATTATGTGCACATAATAGGGGGTAAGATATAATATGTAATCAACCACATAATAGGTGGTAATATAAGGTAATATAATCTAAATGATTTAACGTAAGGTAAGAAAAAACGTACGTAAAATATTAAATTAATATACCAGTAAGGCATAATGAAGGATACCAGATAGCATATTATAAGGGAACAATTTGGGTAACCTCATAATATGCTGAGGTTAGGTTAGGTTAGGTTACTAAATTTTTTAGATATAAGGAAATATGTTGGCAATTGCCTTGCAGCAAAGCCATCAATACAACAAGACAACAAGGAAATATGTACCAAAAATTTGTATATAATTCTATAAATATGTATATGTAAATACTGAATGTAATTAATGTATATATGTACAGTAATCAGTTGATGATGACACGAAAAATTTTCTTCTTTCGGAAGGGAAGAGTAAAACCAGCTCCTGTAATTGATTGAAAACGAACAGCACTTAGAAAATTTTTCTTCTGAGGGATAGGGATGTAACGGGATTTAATTAAGCATCAGATTCAAGTAATCTTTTTAATAACGTGACACATATTTGCCAAAATATATTATTTGTTTACGACATTCAAAATATCGGTGTAACTGGAACACGCTCTGACCTAGTGAAATTTGCAATGTAATCAAAAGCTTATTAAATAATGTGTACAAACTAAACAAGTAAAAACAATAATATATCAACAAGCGCATGGGAGGTAAATAGCTGGAAATCACGGGATTAGTATTATTATCAATATTGTTAAGAATGAAGAATCAAGAGGACGGTCTAAGTTAGTCAAAGTCAACTGAGTACTACCTAGTATTGTACTTAGATAACTAATAAACAAAATCATGAGTATCTAGTGTGTTTTAAATAAATCTACCGTACGAGACGATAAGTGAAGCATTATTTATTACATGTGCGTGTGTGTGTGTGCGTGTGTGTCTGCGTGTGTTGTGAGTGTGTGTGTTTCCTTTCGGCTCGCAAAGATAAGAATACAGCTGTGGCAAGAGGCGACTAATGGGTAGGAGTCGAGAAGTAAAGAGTGTATGTGTGTGTGCGGGTGTGTGTGTGAGTATGTGTGTGTATGTGTGTGTGTGTGTGTCCTTCGGCTAGCAGAGATAAGAATACGCCCGTTGCAAGAAGGCCATGCTTGCTGTAAGGAGCAACTAATGGGTATGAGTCGAGAGATGAAGAGTGTACGTGTGTGTGTGTGTGTGCGTGTGTTCGTGTGTGTATGCGTGTGTAAGTGTGTGTATGTATGTGTGTGTCCGTTTGGCTCGCAGAGATGAGAGTACGGCCGAGGCAAGAAGGCCAAGCCTGACGTAAGAGGCGGCTAATGGGTAGGAGTCGAGAGGTGAAGAGTGTATTTGTGTGTGTGTGCGTGTGTGCCTGTGTGCGTGCGTGTGTGTGTGTGTGTGTGTGAGTGTGTGTGTATGTCCGTTCGTCTCGCAGAGATAAGAACACGGCCGTGGCAAGAAGGCCCTGCATGTTGTAAGAGGCAACTAATGGGTGGGAGTCGAGAGGTGAAGAGTGTATTTGTGTATGTGTGTGTGTGTGCGTGTGTGCGTGTGTACCCGCGTTTATGTAAGTGTGTGTATCTGTGTCCGTTCGGCTCGCAAAGATAAGAACACGGCCGTGGCAAGAAGGCCCTGCATGTCGTAAGAGGCAACTAATGGGTAGGAGTCATGAGGTGAAGAGTGTATGTGTGTGTGTGTGTCTGCGTGTGTGTGTGCGCGTGTGTGAGTATGTGTGTGTATATGTGTGTGTGTCTGTTTGGCTCACAGAGATAAGAAAACGGCCGTGGCAAGAAGGCCCTACCTGTCGTAAGAAGCGACTAATGGGTAGCAGTCGAGAGGTGAAGAGTGTATGTGTGTGTGCGTGTGTGCTTGTGTGCGTGTGTGTATGTGTGTGCGAGAGTGTGTGTTTATGTGTGTGTGTGTTTCACTTCGGCTCGCAAAGATAAGAATACGGCCGTGGCAAGAAGGCCATGCTTGCTGTAAGAGGCAACTAATGGGTAGGAGTCGAGAGGTGAAGAGTGTATTTGTGTGTGTGTGTGTGTGTGCGTGTGTACGTGCGTGTGTATGTAAGTGTGTGTATCTGTGTCCGTTCGGCTCGCAAAGACAAGAACACGGCCGTGGCAAGAAGGCCCTGCATGTCGTAAGAGGCAACTAATGGGTAGGTGTCGAGAGGTGAAGAGTGTATGTGTGTGTGTGTGTCTGCGTGTGTGTGTGCGCGTGTGTGAGTATGTGTGTGTATATGTGTGTGTGTCTGTTTGGCTCACAGAGATAAGAAAACGGCCGTGGCAAGAAGGCCCTACCTGTCGTAAGAAGCGACTAATGGGTAGGAGGTGAAGAGTGATTGTGTGTGTATGTGTGCGTGTGCGTTTGTGTCTGTGTGTGTGCGTGTGTGCTTGCGTGTGTGTGAGTGCGTGTGTGTGTGTGCATGTGTCTTCGTTCAGCTCGCAGAGATAAGAATATAGCCGGGTCAAGAAGGCCCTGCCTGTCCTAAGAGGCGACTAATTGTTGGGAGTCGAGAGGTGAAGAGTGTATGTGTGCGTGTGTGGGTGTGTGTGTATGTGTGTGTGTCCGTTCGGCTCGCAGAGATAAGAATACGGCCGTGGCAAGAAGGCAATGCCTGCTGTAAGAGGCGACTAATAGGTAGGAGCCGAGAGGTGAAGAGTGTATTTGTGTGTGTGTGTGTGTGCGTGTGTGCGTGTGTGTGTGTGCGTGTGTGCGTGCGTGTTTGTTTGTGTGTGTGTGTCCGATCGGCTCGCAGAGATGAGAACACGGCCGTGGAAAGAAGGCCCTGCCTGTCGTAAGAGGCGACTAATGGGTAGGAGTCGAAAGGTGAAGAGTGTATGTAAGTGTGCGCGTGTGTCCGTGTGTGTGTGCGTGTGTGAGTGTGTGTATGTGTGTGTGTCCGTTCGGCTTGCAGAGATAAGAATACGGCCGAGGCAAGAAGGCCCTGCCTGTCGTAAGAGGCGACTAATGGATAGCAGTCGAGAGGTGAAGATTGTATGTGTGTGTGCGTGTGTGCGTGTGTGCTTGTGTGCGTGTGTGTGTGTGTGTGCGAGAGTGTGTGTTTATGTGTGTGTGTGTTTCACTTTGGCTCGCAAAGATAAAAATACAGCCGTGGCAAGAGGCGACTAATGGGTTGGAGTCGAGAGGTGTAGAGTGTATGTGAGTGTGCGTGTATGTGTGTGTGTGCGTGTGTTCGAGTGTGTGTGCGTGTGTAAGTGTGTGTGTTATCGTATGTATGTGTGTGTTCGTTTGGCTCGCAGAGATGATAATACGGCCGAGGCAAGAAGGCCATGCCTGTCGTAAGAAGCGACTAATGGGTAGGATTCGAGAGGTGAAGAGTGTATGTGTGTGTGTGTGTGTATGTATGTGTGTGTCCGTTCAGCTCGCAGAGATAATAATACGGCCGAGGAAAGAAGGCCATGCCTGTCGTAAGAGGCGGCTAATGGGTTGGAGTCGAGAGGTGAAGAGGGTATTTGTGTGTGTGCGTGTATGTGTGTGTGCATGTGTGCGTGCGTGTGTGTGTGAGTGTGTGTGCGTGTCCGTTCGGCTCGCAGAGACAGGAATACGGCCGAGGCAAGAAGGCCATGCCTGTCGTAAGAAGCGACTAATGGGTAGGAGTCGAGAGGTAAAGAGTGTATTTGTGTGTATGTGTGCGTGTGTGCGTGTGTTTGTGCGTGTGTGTCTGCGTGTGTTGTGAGTGTGTGTGTGTCCGTTCGGCTCGCAAAGATAAGAACACCGCCGTGGCAGGAAGGCCCTGCCTGTCCTAAGAGGCGACTAATGGGTAGGAGTCGAGAGGTGAAGAGTGTATGTGTGTGTGCGTGTGTGTGCGTGTGTGTGTGAGTGTGTCTGTGTGTGTCCGCTTGGCTAGCAGAGATAAGAATACGACTGTGGCAAGAAGGCCCTGCCTCTCGTAGGAGGCGACTAATGGGTAGAAGTCGAGAGGTGAAGAGTGTATGTGTGTGTGTGTGCGTGTGTGCGTGTGTGTGTGCGTGATTGTGTGTGTGTGTATGTGTGTGTGTTTCCCTTCGGCTCGCAAGTATAAGAATACAGCCGTGGCAAGAGGCGACTAATGGGCAGGAGTCGAGAGGTAAAGAGTGTATGTGTGTGTGCGGGTATGTGTGTGAGTATGTGTGTGTATGTGTGTGTGTGTCCTTCGGCTCGCAGAGATAAGAATACGGCCGTGGCAAGAAGGCCATGCTTGCTGTAAGGAGCAACTAATGAGTAGGAGTCGAGAGATGAAGAGTGTACGTGTGTGTGTGTGTGCGTGTGTTCGTGTGTGTGTGCGTGTGTAAGTGTGTGGGTGTGTATGTATGAGTGTCCGTTTGGCTCGCAGAGATGAGAGTACGGCCGAGGCAAGAAGGCCATTCCTGACTTAAGAGGCGGCTAATAGGTAAGAGTCAAGAGGTGAAGGGGTTATTTGTGTGTGTGTGTGTGCGTGTGTGCGTGTATGTGTGTGTTTGTGTGCGTGCGTGTGTGTGTGAGTGCGTGTGTGTGTGTGCATGTGTCTTCGTTCAGCTCGCAGAGATAAGAATATAGCCGGGTCAAGAAGGCCCTGCCTGTCCTAAGAGGCGACTAATTGTTGGGAGTCGAGAGGTGAAGAGTGTATGTGTGCGTGTGTGTGTGTGTGTGTGTATGTGTGTGTGTCCGTTCGGCTCGCAGAGATAAGAATACGGCCGTGGCAAGAAGGCAATGCCTGCTGTAAGAGGCGACTAATAGGTAGGAGCCGAGAGGTGAAGAGTGTATTTGTGTGTGTGTGTGTGCGTGTGTGCGTGTGTGTGTGTGCGTGTGTGCGTGCGTGTTTGTTTGTGTGTGTGTGTCCGATCGGCTTGCAGAGATGAGAACACGGCCGTGGAAAGAAGGCCCTGCCTGTCGTAAGAGGCGACTAATGGGTAGGAGTCGAAAGGTGAAGAGTGTATGTAAGTGTGCGCGTGTGTCCGTGTGTGTGTGCGTGTGTGAGTGTGTGTATGTGTGTGTGTCCGTTCGGCTTGCAGAGATAAGAATACGGCCGAGGCAAGAAGGCCCTGCCTGTCGTAAGAGGCGACTAATGGGTAGCAGTCGAGAGGTGAAGATTGTATGTGTGTGTGCGTGTGTGCGTGTGTGCTTGTGTGCGTGTGTGTGTGTGTGTGCGAGAGTGTGTGTTTATGTGTGTGTGTGTTTCACTTTGGCTCGCAAAGATAAAAATACAGCCGTGGCAAGAGGCGACTAATGGGTTGGAGTCGAGAGGTGTAGAGTGTATGTGAGTGTGCGTGTATGTGTGTGTGTGCGTGTGTTCGAGTGTGTGTGCGTGTGTAAGTGTGTGTGTTATCGTATGTATGTGTGTGTTCGTTTGGCTCGCAGAGATGATAATACGGCCGAGGCAAGAAGGCCATGCCTGTCGTAAGAAGCGACTAATGGGTAGGATTCGAGAGGTGAAGAGTGTATGTGTGTGTGTGTGTGTGTGTGTGTATGTATGTGTGTGTCCGTTCAGCTCGCAGAGATAATAATACGGCCGAGGCAAGAAGGCCATGCCTGTCGTAAGAGGCGGCTAATGGGTTGGAGTCGAGAGGTGAAGAGGGTATTTGTGTGTGTGCGTGTATGTGTGTGTGCATGTGTGCGTGCGTGTGTGTGTGAGTGTGTGTGCGTGTCCGTTCGGCTCGCAGAGACAGGAATACGGCCGAGGCAAGAAGGCCATGCCTGTCGTAAGAAGCGACTAATGGGTAGGAGTCGAGAGGTGAAGAGTGTATGTGTGTGTGCGTGTGTGTGCGTGTGTGTGTGTGAGTGTGTCTGTGTGTGTCCGCTTGGCTAGCAGAGATAAGAATACGACTGTGGCAAGAAGGCCCTGCCTCTCGTAGGAGGCGACTAATGGGTAGAAGTCGAGAGGTGAAGAGTGTATGTGTGTGTGTGCGTGTGTGCGTGTGTGCGTGTGTGTGCGTGATTGTGTGTGTGTATGTGTGTGTGTTTCCCTTCGGCTCGCAAGTATAAGAATACAGCCGTGGCAAGAGGCGACTAATGGGCAGGAGTCGAGAGGTAAAGAGTGTATGTGTGTGTGCGGGTATGTGTGTGAGTATGTGTGTGTATGTGTGTGTGTGTGTCCTTCGGCTCGCAGAGATAAGAATACGGCCGTGGCAAGAAGGCCATGCTTGCTGTAAGGAGCAACTAATGAGTAGGAGTCGAGAGATGAAGAGTGTACGTGTGTGTGTGTGTGCGTGTGTTCGTGTGTGTGTGCGTGTGTAAGTGTGTGGGTGTGTATGTATGAGTGTCCGTTTGGCTCGCAGAGATGAGAGTACGGCCGAGGCAAGAAGGCCATTCCTGACGTAAGAGGCGGCTAATAGGTAAGAGTCAAGAGGTGAAGGGGTTATTTGTGTGTGTGTGTGTGCGTGTGTGCGTGTATGTGTGTGTTTGTGTGCGTGCGTGTGTGTGTGAGTGTGTGTGTGTGTCCGTTCGGCTCGCAGAGGTAAGAATACGGCCGAGGCAGGAAGGCCCTGCCTGTCGTAGAGGGCGACTTATGGGTAGGAGTCGAGAGGTGAAGAGTGTATTTGTGTGTGTGTGTGCGTGTATGCCTGTGTGCGTGCGTGTGTGTGTGAGTGTCTGTATGTCCGTTCGGCTCGCAGAGATAGGAACACGGCCGTGGCAAGAAGGCCCTGCATGTCGTAAGAAGCGAATAATGGGTAGGAGTCGAGGGGTGAAGAATGTATGTGTGTGTGTGCGTGTGTGTGTGTGCGTGTGTAAGTGTGTGGGTGTCCGCTTGGCTAGCAGAGATAAGAATACGGCCGTGGCAAGAAGGCCCTGCCTGTCGTAAGAGGCGACTAATGTGTAGAAGTCGAGAGGTGAAGAGTGAATGTGTGTGTGCGTGTGTGCGTGTGTGTGTGTGTTTGCGAGAGTGTGTGTGTGTATGTTTGTGTGTTTCACTTCGGCTCGCAAAGATAAGAATACAGCTGTGGCAAGAGGCGACTAATGGGTTGGAGTCGAGAGGTGAAGAGTGTATGTGAGTGTGCGTGTGTGTGTGTGTGCGTGTGTTCAGTGTGTGTGCGTGTGTAAGTGTGTGTATATGTATGTATGTGTGTGTCCGTTTGGCTCGCAGAGATGATAATACGGCCGAGGCAAGAAGGCCATGCCTGTCGTAAGAGGCGTCTAATGGGTAGGAGTCGAGAGGTGAAGAGGGTATTTGAGTGTGTGCGTGTATGTGTGTGTGCATGTGTGCATGCGTGTGTGTGTGTGAGTGTGTGTGTGTGTCTTTTCGGCTCGCAGAGATAAGAATACGGCCGAGGCAAGAAGGCCCTGCCTGTCGTAAGGGGCGACTATTGGGTAGGAGTCGAGAGGTTAAGAGTGTATTTGTGTGTGTATGTGTGCGCGTGTGTGTGTGCGTGTGTACCTGCGTGTGTGTATGTGTGTATGTGTCCGTTTGGCTCGCAGAGTCAAGAACACGGCCGTGGCAAGAAGGCCCTGCCTGTCGTAAGAGGCGACTAATGGGTAGAAGTCGAGAGGTGAAGAGTGTATGTGTGTGTGTGTGTGCGTGTGTGCGTGTGTGCGTGTGTGTGCGTGATTGTGTGTGTGCATGTGTGTGTCTTTCCCTTCGGCTCGCAGAGATAAGAATACAGCTGTGGCAAGAGGCGACTAATGGGTAGGAGTCGAGAGGTAAAGAGTGTATGTGTATGTGCGTGTGTGCGTGTGGGTGTGTGAGTATGTGTGTGTGTGTGTATGTGTGTGTGTGTCCTTTGGCTCGTAGAGATAAAAATTCGGCCGTGACAAGAAGGCCATGCTTGCTGTAAGGAGCAACTAATAGGTAGGAGTCGAGAGATGAAGAGTGTACGTGTGTGTGTGTGTGTGCGTGCGTTCGTGTGTGTGTGCGTGTTTAAGTGTGTGTGTGTGTGTATGTATGTGTGTTTCCGTTTGGCTCGCAGAGATGAGAGTACGGCCGAGGATAGAAGGCCATGCCTGACGTAAGAGGCGGCTAATGGGTAGGAGTCGAGAGGTTAAGGGGGTATTTGTGTGTGTGTGTGCGTGTGTGCATGTATGTGTGTGTGCATGTGTGCGTGCGTGTGTGTGTGTATATGTGTGTGTGTCTGTTTGGCTCGCAGAGATAAGAACACGGCCGTGGCAAGCAGGACATGCCTGTCGTAAGAGGCGACTTATGGGTCAGAGTGTATGTGTGTGCGTGTGTGCTTGTGTGTGTGAGTATGTGTGTGTATGTGTATGTGTGTGAGTGTGTCCCTTCGGCTCGCAGAGATTAGAACACGGCCGTGGCAAGAAAGCCATGCCTGTCGTAAGAGGCGACGAATGGGTAGGAGTCGCGAGGTGAAGAGTGTATGTGTGTGTGTGTGTGTGCATGTGTGCGTGTGTCTGTGTGCGTGTGTGCGTGTGTGTGTGTGTGTGCGTGAGTGTGTGTGTATGTGTGTGTCCCCTAGGCTCGAAGAGATTAGAATACGGCCGTAGCAGGAAGGCCCTGCCTGTCGTAAGAGGCGACTAATTGGTAGGAGTTGTAGCGTTATAACTGCTACATTGCCTGCTTTCTTTCTTATGTTAATATATTTCGTTAATTCTATTCTCCAATTTCCATATCTTCTGTCATAATTCATATTCTTCTATATCCTTCATTGTATCTCTTATTTTTCTATATATTTTCGCAGATATAGATTGTATCAGAATTATGTCGTTACTTAATTGATTCATTATTCTCTTTTCATTTTTACTGGTATTTGGTATAAAAACCAGTTGGCGTCCAAATCTATCTTCTTTATATATATATTTCAGTATCTACCTTTCCTATTTTCTTAATAATCATCATTTTTATCTTTTACTCAAGTTTCTAAAGAATGAATTTTATTTTCATCTCTATTTCTGTTACTTTGGAACGAGAAGTGCCATCTTTATTCTCCGTTTAGTTTAATGCTATTAGTGACAAAGACTCCTTTTTGTTGACATTTCCCCCTTCCCGTTCGATACAAACGTCGATATAATGGCTTTTATTTCTAAAAATGTCGATTTTCTTCATGACTTTTGTAAAAGTATAATTGTTGTGTCGTCTCCTGAATTAGGAGTCAACCTCCGGGATACATTTCTCAGGTGCGGGTCAATTTATTTTAACATCCAGAAGACCAACCGGCCTGAGAATGGCACTATCATTCCGATAGGAGAGTTGACTCCAGGACAAGAAAATCCACGACTAACAACATGGCTTGCTAACAACCATAGCAGAAAAGACCAGGATAAAACCTAGGATTTGGTGACAAGCATTTTTCCTTACTATAATGTAACACTGTAGCAAGAAGTCGAATAATTTTTATTTAAGTTCAATTTAATTTTTAAACATGTATTTTTCTGTCCTTTTTGTTTAATATTTTAATAAACATGTGTTAATTTAACTGTGTATTGTTTCTTCTTTTTACTTGTTTGCGTGTGTTGCTCCAGAGTAGGCCATATTCACGTCCTGAGTGAGCTAGCCAGGGAGTGTTTCGTATAACGTCTAATGTAGCAATTTTGCAATTGATACATTAGGGGTTATGACGTTAAAAATTGGTCCCAACGGGAAACGATTTGTCACTCCAACGTTGTTAGTGATGTTAGTCGGATTGTAGCAGCAAACTAAGGTTTGCGGTTACAAGTTGACAACACCAGCTCAACGTTGGGATGTTAAAAATTGAGCCTTGAAGGATTACAAATTGGCACCCAATGAATGTTCGTTGGAACGTTACAAATTGGTGCCTAACGTTACAGAGTCGAGAGGTGAAGAGTGATTGTGTGTGTGTGTGTATGTGCGTGTGCGTGTGTGTCTGTGTGTGCGTGTGTGTGCGTGTGTGTGAGTGCGTGTGTATGTGTGCGTGTGTCTTCGTTCAGCTTGCAGAGTTAAGAAAACCGCCAAGTCAAAAAGACCCTGCCTCTCGTAAGAGGCGACTAATGGGTAGGAGTCGAGAGGTGAAGAGTGTAAGTGTGTGTGTGTGTGTGCGTGTGTTCGTGTGTGTGTGAGAGCGTGTGTGTGCATCTCTGTGTGTGTCCGTTCAGCTCGCAGAGATAAGAATACGGCCGAGGCAAGATGGCCCTGCCTGTCGTAAGAGGCGACTAATAGGAAGGAGTCGAGAGGTGAAGAGTGATTGTGTGTGTGTGTGTGTGCGTGTGTGTGTGGCTGTGTGTGTGCGTGTGTGTGCGTGCGTGTGTGTGAGTGCGTGTGTGTGTGCGTGTGTCTTCGGTCAGCTCGCGGAGATAAGAATACGGCCGAGTCAAGAAGGCCCTGCCTGTCGTTAGAGGCGTCTAATGGGTAGGAGTCGAGAGGAGAAGAGTGTATGTGTGTGTGTGTGTGCGTGTGTGCGTTTGTGCGTGTGTGCGTGTGTGTGTGAGTGTGTGAGTGTGTGTGTATGTGTGTGTGTCCGTTCAGCTTGCAGAGATAAGAATACGGCCGAGGCAAGAAGGCCATGCCTATCGTAAGAGGCGACTAATAGGTAGAAGCCGAGAGGTAAAGAGTGTATTTGTGTGTGTGTGTGTGTGTGGGCGTGTGTGCGTGTGTGTGTGTGTGCGTGTGTGCGTGCTTGTTTGTGAGTGTGTGTGTTCGTTCGGCTCGCAGAGATGAAAACACGGCCGTGGAAAGAAAGCCCTGCCTGTCGTAAGAGGCGACTAATGGGTAGGAGTCGAGAGGTGAAGAGTGTATGTGTGTGTGCGTGTGTGTGTGTGTATGTGCGAGAGTGTGTGTGTATGTGGGTGTGTTTCACTTCGGCTCGCAAAGATAAGAATATAGCCGTGGCAAGAGGCGACTAAGTACGTGCGTGTGTATGTAAGTGTGTGTATGTGTGTCCGTTCGGCTCGCAGAGATAAGAACACGGCCGTGGCAAGAAGGCCCTGCATGTCGTAAGAGGCAACTAATGGATAGGAGTCGAGAGGTGAAGAGTGTATGTGTGTGTGTGTGCGTGTGTGCGTGTGTCTGTGTGCGTGTGTACGTGCGTGTGTATGTAAGTATCTGTATGTGTGTCCGTTCGGCTCGCAGAGATAAGAACACGGCCGTGGCAAGAAGGCCCTGCCTGTCGTAAGAGGCGACTAATTGTTAGGAGTCGAGAGGTGAAGAGTGTATGCGTGCGTGTGTTCGTGTGTGTGTGTGTGTGAGTGTGTGTGTGTGTGTGTGTGTGTGTCTGTTCGGCTAGCCGAGATAGGAATACGGCCGTGGCAAGAGGGCCCTGCCTGTCGTAAGAGGCGACTAATGGGTAGGAGTCGAGAGGTGAAGAGTGTATGTGTGTGTGTGCGAGTGTGCGTGTGTGTGTGTGTGAGTGTGTGTGTGTGTGTCTGTTCGGCTAGCAGATATAAAAATACGGCCGTGGCAAGAGGGCCCTGCCTGTCGTAAGAGGCGACTAGTGAGTAGAAGTCGAGAGGTGAAGAGTGTATGTTTGCGTGTGTGCGTGTGTGTGTGTGTGTGTGAGTGTGTGTGTGTGTGTCTGTTCGGCTAGCAGAGATAAGAATACGGCCGTGCCAAGAGGGCCCTGCCTGTCGTAAGAGGCGACTAGTGAGTAGAAGTCGAGAGGTGAAGAGTGTATGTGTGTGTGTGTTTGTTTGTGCGTGTGTGTGCGGGTGTGCGTGCGTGTGTGTATGAGTGTGTGTGTGTCCGTTCGGCTCGCAGAGATAAGAAAACGGCCGTGGCAAGCAGTCCATGCCTGTCGTAAGAGGCGACTAATAAGTAGAAGTTGAGAGGTGCAGAGTGTATATGTGTGTGTGAGTGTATGTGTGTGTGTTTGTGTTGGTGTGTGCGTGTGCTTATGTGTGTGTTTGTGTGTGTGTGTGTATGGGTATGCGTGTGTGTGTGTTTGTGCGTGTGCGTGTGTTTGTGCGTGTGCTTGCGTGTGTGCGTGAGCGTGTGTGTGAGTGTGTGTGTGTCCGTTCGGCTCGCAGAGAGAAGAATACGGCCGAGGCAAGAAGGCCCTGCCTGTCGTAAGGGGCGACTATTGGGTAGGAGTCGAGAGGTTAAGAGTGTATTTGTTTGTGTATGTGTGCGCGCGTGTGTGTGTGTGTGTGCGTGTGTGCGTGCGTGTGTGTATGTGTGTATGTGCCTGTTTGGCTCGCAGAGATAAGAACACGGCCGTGGCAAGCAGGCCATGCCTGTCGTAAGAAGCGACTAATGGGTAGGAGTCGAGAGGTGAAGAGTGTATGTGTGTGTGTGCGTGTGTGTGAGTCTGTGTGTGTGTAAGTATGTGTGTGTATGTGTATGTGTGAGTGTGTGTCCCTTCGGCTCGCAGAGATAAGGATACCGCCGTGGCAAGAAGGCCATGCCTGCTGTAAGAGGCGACTAATGGGTAGGAGTCGAGAGGTGAAGAGTGTTCGTGTGAGTGTGTGTGTGTGTGTGTGTATGTATGTGTGTGTCCGTTCAGCTCGCAGAAATAAGAATACTGCCGAGGCAAGAAGGCCATGCCTATCGTAAGAGGCGACTAATAGGTAGGAGTCGAGAGGTGAAGAGTGTATTGGTGTGTGTGTGTGCGTGTGTGCGTGTGTGTGTGTGCGTGTGTGTCTGCGTGTGTTGTGAGTGTGTGTGTTTCCTTTCGGCTCGCAAACATAAGAATACAGCTGTGGCAAGGGGCGACTAATGAGTAGGAGTCGAGAAGTAAAGAGTGTATGTGTGTGTGCGGGTGTGTGTGTGAGTATGTGTGTGTATGTGTTTGTGTGTGTGTCCTTCGGCTCGCAGAGATAAGAATACGGCCGTGGCAAGAAGGCCATGCTTGCTGTAAGGAGCAACTAATGGGTATGAGTCGAGAGATGAAGAGTGTACGTGTGTGTGTGCGTGTGTTCGTGTGTGTGTGCGTGTGTAAGTGTGTGTGTGTATGTATGTGTGTGTCCGTTTGGCTCGCAGAGATGAGAGTACGGCTGAGGCAAGAAGGCCATGCCTGACGTAAGAGGCGGCTAATGGGTAGGAGTCGAGAAGTGAAGGGGGTATTTGTGTGTGTGTGTGTGTGCGTGTGTGCATGTATGTGTGTGTTTGTGTACGTGCGTGTGTGTGTGAGTGTGTGTGTGTGTCCGTTTGGCTCGCAGAGGAAAGAATACGGCCGAGGCAGGAAGGCCCTGCCTGTCGTAAAGGGCGACTAATGGGTAGGAGTCGAGAGGTGAAGAGTGTATTTGTGTGTGTGTGTGCGTGTGTGCGTGTGTACGTGCGTGTGTATGTAAGTGTGTGTATCTGTGTCCGTTCGGCTCGCAAAGATAAGAACACGGCCGTGGCAAGAAGGCCCTGCATGTCGTAAGAGGCAACTAATGAGTAGGAGTCGAGAGGTGAAGAGTGTATGTGTGCGTGTGTGGGTGTGTGTGTGTGTGTGAGTGTGAGTGTGTGTATGTGTCTGTTCGGCTAGCAGAGATAAGACTTCGGCCGTGGCAAGAGGGCCCTGCCTGTCGTAAGAGGCGACTAATGGGTAGGAGTCGAGAGGTGAAGAGTGTATGTGTGTGTGTGTGTATGTGCGTGTGTGTCTGTGTGTGCGTGTGTGTGTGCGTGTGTGTGAGTGCGTGTGTGTGCGTGTGTCTTCGTTCAGCTTGCAGAGGTATGAATACGGCCGAGGCAAGATGGCCCTGCCTGTCGTAAGAGGCGACTAATGGGAAGGAGTCGAGAGGTGAAGAGTGATTGTGTGTGTGTGTGTGTGTATGTGCGTGTGCGTGTGTGTCTGTGTGTGCGTGTGTGTGTGCGTGTGTGTGAGTGCG